>NW_006927855.1:9823-14823 GCF_000298275.1 Orycteropus afer afer | reverse complement strand
TAAATCTTCACCCAAACCCAAAAAAAAAAAAAAGAACCTGAATGAAAACAGTGAATAAGGAGACAAACAGAATTGTGGACTGTCAGCTATCCTTACTGGATAAACAGTTTGAATATTTCCAAGTGGTGTTGTTGTTGTTGCTTGTTATGTGCTGTCGAGTCGGCCCCGACTCAGCGACCCCCTCCTTGGGTTTCCGAGGCAGTATTACTATGGAAGTAGGATTGCCCAACCTTCCTTCCGAGGGGTGGCTGGTGTGTTTGAACCTCCAGCCTTCTGGTTAGCAGTCAAGTGCTTTAGCCACTATGCTACCAGAGCTCCTCCAAGTGGTGTTAGGACCTGAGAATTAACCTAAAAATCAGTCCTGCTCACCAAGAGCTTCATTGACGACTGCACTGGTGAATAAAAAAGGAAACAGCAAAGAAGGAGACAAACCAAGCTGTGTACTTTCAGCTGTCCAGAGGGCACAGCCATTTTGAATGTTTACAAGCAGCAGCCATTTCAGATATTTAAAGTGACAGTGTTTTTGTTTAGATTCTAAGAATAAGCTCTACTTGCCAAGGAAAGCATGGACAGATAGGAAAGATTCTATAAAAAAAAAAAAAGTTTGGGGCTTTTTTTTCTCTTCCCTTTTCTCATTTCCCATTTTTTTCTTTCTTGTGGTTCTTCCCATCTCTTGTTTTTCTTTTTGCATTTTTCCCATTTTTTCCTCATTATTCTCTTACTCTAATTCTTCTTTCTTATTCCCCATCTCCAGATCTCATGTGTCTGTGTGTGTGGGGGGGAGGTATCCCTCTCTTTCTCTATTTATATTTCTTTTGTCTTTTAAAGTATTTCTTTAAATATTTTGTCTCATTTATTCATTCACTGACTTTCCTCTTTTTTTTTTTTTTTTTTCTTTCTTTATTTCTCTTTTTTGGTGATTGTTCCTAGGTGCTTATGTGGTATTTGTTTTTTTGCCCTCATTTATACTTTTTTTTTTAATTGTTGTTTTTGTCTGAGTGGGAGACAGCAACCATACCCATACAACCCAACCATACTCACACCTCCTGTAGCTCCACCTACTGAATGAGGGCCACCACTTGCTTCTGCACCAACTGGCCAATGATACACAACAGCCAATACAAGCCTGACTTACCCTTAAGAGTTCTTCACAAACAGCTAGCAGAGATCTGTGAATCCACTCTCATTCTCTATCACACCCACCAGGAGACAGGTGGTGAGTGCATAAGTGCTGTTAACTAGTGAATAGAGAAACAGTACTCTGCTTCCTCAGATACACCCAAACAAAATGAAGAAAATTAAAATCTTGGGCAAATCACTCCAACATACAATAACCAATTAAACATAAATATAAATAAAGACAGCATCACAATGTCTTGGAAACAACAGATTATCACAGTCTACACAAACAAGCATGATAAAAAAAAAAAAAAAAAAAGGACCAGGATACAGACCCAGAACACATCCCTGAGGAAGAAGCAGCATTAGAACTCCCTGTTATGGAATTCAGAAGAATTGTATTTAGGTACCTTCAATGGATTGATAGATCAAGGAAAACACAGACAAAACCCTAGAACAGTTTCAGAAGAAAATACGAGAACAAAATGACAAAATGAATGAAAAATTAGAAATGACGCAAAATTTACAGATAGAAAACTGGAAGATTAATAATAAATTTTCAGAAATAGACAACACTTTGAATGGGCAAAGGAGTAGAATCTAATCAATGGAAGACAGAATCAATGAGATTGAAGACAAATACCTTAATACTTCTTTGGAAAGGGATCAATCAGAAAAAAGATCAAAACAAAATGAAGAAAGCCTAAGATTCATGTTAGATACCATCAAGAGGAATAACCTACATGTAATGGGAATTCCAGAACAGTAAGAGACAAAGAAAACCACAGAGAAAATTGTTAAAGATTTATTGGAGGAGAATTTCCCTGATATGATGAAAGACAACAATATATCCATTCAAGAAGTCCAATGAACCACAAACAGGATAGTTCCCCCAAAAAAATCACCAATACATATCATTGTCAAACTAATTAAAACCAAAGACAAAGAAAGAATCTGGAAAGCTGCACAGAAAAAATGAAAAGTTACCTACAAAGGGCAACCAATAAGACTAAGCTCTGATTTCTCAGCAGAAAACAGGCAGGCAAGAAGGTAATGGGATGGTATATATAAAACCCTGAAAAAAAAAAAAATTCCAGGCAAGAATTATATACTCAGCAAAATTGTCCCTCAAATATGATGGTGAAATTAGGAGACTTCCACATAAGCAGAAATTAAGGGAATTTATTAAACCCAGACCAACCTTACAAGATATGCTAAAGTAAGTCCTTTGGACAGGGAACCAACAACAGCAAACAACAACTGACCATTAACACACATAATAACATAACCCAGAAACCAACCCAGTTGTAGAAGTATCCACAGTAAAATAAGCTCACAAGATTGTAAACAGGGAAACCAGAGATATCAATTGGTAAAGGAGGACAACTACAAACCCAAAAGAGGGAAAAAACAGTTTAGTCACATAACTTCTAAATGGTGAGGAAGTGAAGACAATTGAAAGATAGAATGGACTGTTGTAAACTTGGGGAGAAATTTATAAGTCACAGGGTAACCTCAAAGAAAAATTATAAACCTTCACATCAAAATAAAAAAGAAGACCAGTACAAATATTTAGCAAATACTAAAACAATAGCAATGAAGGAAATGATAACATGATTCATTAAAAAAAAACGAGCTCAACACAGAAAATTATATGGAACAAAGAAATCAGCAACACCACAAAAAGCACATAACAAAATGACAGCAACAAATTCACACTTGTAGATAATTACTTTGAATGTCAATGAATTAAATGCACCACTCAACAGATGGAGAATTGCAGACTGGATAAGAAAACATAACCCATCAATATGCTGTCTATAGTAGACACACCTTAGAGACAAAGACAAAAATAGACTAAACATCAAAGGTTGGAAAATGATACATCAAGCAAATGGCAACCAAGTAACAGCAGGCGTACCAATATTAATTTCTGATAAAATTGACTTTAAGACAAAAACTACCATACAAAACAAGGAAGGACATTATATAATGATTAAAGGATCAGTTGAATAAGAAGATATGACCATAATAAATATCTATGGACCCAATGAAAGAGCCCCAAAATACATAAATCAGACTTTAAAAGAGTTGAAAAGGCAAATAGATGACTCCACAGCCATAGTGGGAGATTTTAATACACCACTTTCAATGAAAGTAGAACAACAGGAAAGAAACTCAACAAAGATGCAGAACAGCTAAACAACACAATTAACCAGTTTGACTTTATACACTCTACAGAGCACTTCACCCAACAACAGCACAATATATATTCTTTTCCAGTGCACATGGAACATTTTCCAGGACAGACCATATGTTAGGTCATAAAGCAAGCCTCAATAAATTTAAAAACATTGAAATACTGCAATGCAGCTTCTCAGATCAAAATGCTATCATATTAGAAATCAACACTAGGAAGATAAACAGAAAAAGAGCAAATACATGGAAACTGAAGAACATCCTCTTTAAAAAAGACTAGGAAATAGAAGAAATAAAAAATGAAATTAAAGAATTCCTTGAATCAAACCATAATGAAAACACAACATACCAAAATCTTTGGGATACAACAAAAGCAGTGATCAGAGGCCAATTCATAGTAATAAATGCATACATCAAAAAAGGAGAATAAACCAAAATCAACACCTTAACCCAACATCTCCAACAATTAGAAAAAGAGCAGCAAAAAAGCCTATAGTCACCAGAAGAAAAGAAATAATAAAGATTTCAGTAGAAATAAATAAAACAGAAAATAGAAAGACAATAGAAAAACTCAACAAGACTAGAAGTTGGTTTTTTTAAAAGATTTATAAAATTGACAAACCACTGGCAAATTTAACAAAGGAAAAGAGGGAGAAAACAAAAATAACATGAATAAGAAACAAACTGGGTGACACCCTAACAGAACCAACTGAAATAAAAAGGATAATATCAGGATACTGTGAAGAACTGTAATCCAACAAATTTGAAAATCTAGGAGAAACTGACAGATTTGTAGAAACATACTACTTACCTAAACTAACACAGACTGAGGTGGAAAATTTGAGCAGACCTGTAACAAAAGAAGAAATTGAACAGGTCATAATAACATTACCAACAACAACAAAAAAAAGCCCTGACCCAGATGGTTTCACTGGAGAATTCTACCAAATTTCAGAGAACTGACACCAATCCTGCTCAAACTATCTCAGAACATAGAAAAGGATGGAATCCTCCCAAATTAATTTTATGAAGCAAGCATAACCTTGATATCAAAACCAGGCAAATATATCACTAAAAAGAAAAACTACAGACTAATATCCCTCATGAATATAGATGCAAAAATCTTCAACAAAATCTTAGCCAATAGACTCCAACAACATATCAAAAACAAAACACATTATGACCAAGTGGAGCTCATATCAGGTATGCAAGGATGGCTCGACATTAGAAAAACAGTCAACATCATCCATCACATAAATAAAACAAAGGAGAAGAACCACATGATCATATCAATTGATGCAGAAAAGGCATTTGATAAAATCCAACACCTATTCCTGATCAAAACTCTCAGCAAAAAAGAAATAGAAGGGACATTCCTCAACATAATAAAGGGCATATATCCAAAACCAACAGCCACCATTATTCCCAATGGAAAGAGACTGAAACCATTCCTGTTGCAAACAGGAACTAGACAAGGATGCCTTCCATCACCACTTCTATTCAACATTGTATTGGAAGTCCTAGCCAGGGCAAGAAGGCAAGAAAGGGAAATCAAAGGCATCCAAATTGGTAAGGAAGAAGTCAAACTACCCCTATTTGTTGATGATATGATCCTGTACCTAGAAAACCCAAGACTCAGCAAAAAATCTACTGGAACTAATTGAGAGATTTAGCATCATGGC
>NW_006927855.1:1183-5818 GCF_000298275.1 Orycteropus afer afer | reverse complement strand
CTTCCAATTTTCCTAGATTCATACTTCGTACATTCCATGTTCCGATGATTAATGGATGTCTGCGGCTGCTTCTCTTCAATTTGAGTGGTGCCACAAATGAGCTGGATACGTTTATCAGAATTACTGGGGATTCCTGACATCTGGTTATCAATCAAAGGGGAGCATCCACTGCTAGAAGTTTCTCTTCATGTACTTTAATCTGAAATAGAGGAAGGGGGATAAAAAGTGGGATGGTGAATGGATTAGAGGTAATGTTTCAATTATGTCCATCGTTCTTAAACTTTCCTAATTCATGAGCTATTTGAAAATATCTGTGCATATGGTTCATCCATACTATTGCTCCATCTGAAGCCATTTTAATTCCAGGAGCTGGAGTCTTGAGCCAAGATCCATCTGACAACAGCTATGATATCCCTTGTTCCATGTCCTCTTCTGAATCCAGCTTGAACCTCTGGAGTCTTTAAATTAAGAGCTGGAATCTTAAAGGCACTGATAACTATATAAATCATCATTTTCCAAAATGCTTTCAAAATGCACTTATATTTCTTGTCAGACATATTTCTTGGGATAATGAATTTACTTCAAGTGTTTCAAAAATTTCAATCTCCCTGTCCCATGACTTTGAGGTTAATGAATAAGAAAATCTCTGTTCCTCTTATCTATACTACTTATGATGATTTAGATGTAATTGCTTCCAATTAGATTTCTCATTGCCAGACTGAAAGTTCAAATCTTGGTATCTAACCACAAACAAAAGTCTCTTTCCTTGTTTTCAACACCTCCAATTATTCTGGCATTTTTTCTCTGGACCTGTTCAAGTTATGACACACTTGCTTTTGACGTGTAGCAGCAAGAAGTACTTACATTCTTTCAGGCAGAGATTTACCAGGAAAAGATAAAGGTTTGTTTCAGCATAGTGTTTAAGGATTCTCTTCATTTCCTAGGCCTTTTAGGCTGATGTAGCATGTTAGATCCATATCCTAGGGACCATCTCTAATGGCTTTTGGGTCTTTTTTCTTGTGTAGAATCTGATAATGGATTTTTCATTTTATAGGCATGTTCTAGATTATTCTTAAATTTCTCACTTTTCCCTCAGTTGCATTCAAACACCTCTTAAATCTCTGCCTTGGGAACTCTGGTGGCTCAGTGGTTAAGCACTCAGATGCTAAATGAAATGCTAACCAAAAGGTCAGCAGCTGCTCCGATTGCCAGTAGACTTCCATAAAGATTACAGCCTAGGAAACCTGACAAACAGTTCTACTCCATCCTATAGGGTCACTATGAATTGGAAGTCACTAGATGGCAAAGAGTAAGGCACTATCTACTGACACAAACTAATGAGATTATTCGTGATTATTCTGTACTCACTCTCTCCACTGAGGTGGTAATTCACTACCTGGCAAGATTTGTGCATCTGGGACTATGAGACTTCACTGCATACTCCTTCCCCAGCATCATTATAAGCTATTCAACAGATTATTCCCTGGAATGGATTCTTGAGAAATTCCTCCTTCTTACTCTTCTTTATCCAGAGATGATCTATCTTTATACTCCATCCCATTAATTGATTTCCTGAGGATGGAAATACAGTCCCTATGAGGGGTCGCTATGAGTTGGGTTTGACTTGACGGCACATAACAACAACAACAACAACATCACAAGTCTACAGTGTCTCCACTTTTAATCATCTTTGGATACTCATCTAAGGCTTTTTGAAAACCTGAGAAGATTACACTCAGTTGATTTTTTATTTCCTTTATTTATCTATCTAATCACTCAAATTCAGGAATTATGTTACCATGACTGAAATGGGTTATTTTTGTTTTAGTATAGAATCATCTCATTTTGCTCTACTTACCCAGTATAGAGAGGAACTTCACCAATTGGTCCTCATTAGAGTCCTTCTTAAAAGTGAGGGACACATCTGTTATTCTCTGACATCATAGTTCAGGAATAGACCATCCCTCTCCAGTTTTCATCCTCGGAGTCCTATGGAACTCACATATGTGAAGATAGATACCATTCAGTCCTAGAGAGTTGTTTTCACCTTCTTTGTCAATTTGACTAAGGATATGACTAATTTGACTTTATTGGCTAACATCTTAGACACCATATTCCTCTACAGCTTAACCCAATTTTTCCTACACTACTCATTCCTTCACCCCCCAAAAGCAAAAGAGATAAAGCAAAAATAAATTTTAAAAGAATTTACATAAGTTTTAGAAGGCTAAAAGGAATGTTTTTGTTTGCTGATCCACTTTGAGAATTTATTAATAGTCTCTTACTGAGCATCTAGCTTTCTGGGCACAGAAATGACCACATTCTTTCCTGAGTACTATTCTGAGCCCAGGGCTGAGCATGAGGGTAGGCATGTGATGATAGAATTAATATCTGTGGAACAAGGGGCCCACAGAACTGAGAATGGAGGTCAGTATAAGTAACATGAACTGGGAGTGAGGGATGGTGCCTACAGAGACAATGTAGTCAATTGTCACATCTCCTTGGAGGCTGTTACCCTCTCAGAGCTTCTCAAAGCCATAGGTTTTTGTCACATTAATAGTTTTTAGTGACTATTAGTAAATGCCTATACTCAATAATCTTATTCTCCTGAAACAAGAAATGTCCTGTTTCCCATTTGATATGATTAATCAATTTGTTCCTTCTTTTGTGAACTAGGAGAAACGAACAAGTTTAGTGTGATTTCATGACCACCAGCCTTATTATACTCTTTAATGAGTGGGTTACTCTCTGAGCCTTGACCTCAGTCTTCAGTCTTATGCTAGTGTAGTCAATCAAGGTTAAGATTTTGTTCACACAAAAATTACAGTAGAACTCTTTCAAGAATTGTCAGTAGGTCCATAGTGCAAGGGCAGTTGAACCTGGGCCTCAGCTTGAAATACAGTCAGCCTCAAGTCTTGACAGGAGCCTGAGGAGCACAGTGTCACAACATTCATATGATATAAACTAAAAGTGAACTTACTTCCAACTTCTTTTGGTAGAGAAATGGTATCTCGGGAGCAATTAATCTGCACAGAAGCAATTAATCTGGATATTGAATGATAATTATTCAGAACAAGGAAAATTATTATAACTAAGTAAGATATACTGGAAACTTTAACTGACAGTTAGTGAGATTTTTACAGCTTATATTGCTTCATATACATATAAGTTCATATACTGACACTGAGACCAGCCACATGAAAATTTAATAAACTAGGACACAAAGGTGTGCTTTCAAGTGATCAATACACTTAACTCAGCTTCCAGAGTTTGGAAACTAATCTGCAAAGATAATTGACATGGCTTACAAGCACTTGTGAGCACCATAGATCACTGGATAACTGAATTACCTATATTAATTAATAATGCAAATAATAATAATATTTATCTTATTTCCACCATATACCAGGTTTTAGGGGCTCTGGTAGCATAGTGCCTAACACACTTGACTGATAACCAGAAAGCTTAAGGTTCAAACCCACCAGCCACTTCTCAGAAGTTTGGGCAATTTACTTACATAGAGATACTGCCTTGGAAACCCAAGGAAGGGTCACTATGAGTTGGATCCAACTTGATGGCAGTCAGTTAGTTAGTTACCAGGTTTTATACTGAGTACTTTAAATGCATTATATAATATCAAAAAAGAGATCTCTGAAAAGAAAATAAGGAAAGCAATACCATTTACAATAGCCACCAAAAAGATAAAATACTTAGAAGAAATGTTATCAGAGATAGAAAAAAATCTATACAAAGAAAACACTAGTACAAGAAACTATAAAGAAGAAATGTTATCAGAGATAGAAAAAAATCTATACAAAGAAAACACTAGTACAAGAAACTATAAATGATCTACATAAATGGAAGAACATACCATGCTCATGGATAGGAAGACTGACCATGGTGAAAATGTCAATACTACCCAGAGCAATCTATACATTTAATGCAACCCTGACCCATATTCCATCAATATTCATTAAGGACATGGAAAAAGCAATCACTAATTGTGTATGGAAAGGAAAGAGACCTTGGATAAGCAAAGTACTACTAAAGAAGAACAAAGTAGGAGGACTCACACTTCCTGATCTCAAAATCTACTATATAGCCAAGGTAGTTGAAAAAGCCTAGTATTGGTACAATGACAGACATATAGACCAATGGAACAAAACTGAGAACCTAGAAATAAGTCCATTCAACCAAGGACAGATAATCTTTGACAAAATGCCATAATGCATGAAACAGGGAAAAGACAGTCCCTATATCAAATAGTCTGGCATAGGTGGATATCCATTTGCAGAAAAATGAAACAAGATCTATATTACACACACACACACACACACACACCTCAAAATGGATCAAAGACCTCAATGTAAAGCCTAAAACTACAAAGATCATCAAAGAGAAAATAAGGGCAAACTTAAGAGACCCTGATTTATGGCATTAATAGACTATCAAAAATACACAAATAGCAGAAGATAAACTACATGAATTGGACCTTCTAAAATTAAATTATTATGCACATCAAAAACTTTCTCCAGGGGGAGAGGCGGGGCAAGATGGCGGACTAGGCAGAAGGATTGCACAGACCCTCTTCAACAAAGAAAAGGGAAACCAATTAACACAGACACAGAAGATAAT
>NW_006927855.1:0-1083 GCF_000298275.1 Orycteropus afer afer | reverse complement strand
AAGATCTGTACCTCACACTATACACAAAAACTAACTTCAGATGGGTCAAAGACTTAAATATGAAACCTGAAACTATAAAGTTCTTTAAGGAAAAACTAGGGGCAAATTTAGGGGTCCTAATTTATGGCATAAAGAGACTATCAAGCATAACCCAAAATGCACAAACAGCAGAAAATAAACTAGATGAATGGGACCTTCTAAAAATTAAATTTTTATGTGCTTCCAAAGACTTCTCCAAAAGAGTAAAAAGAGAACTTACAGATTTGGAAAAGATATTCGGCAATGACATATCTTGCAAGGGACTTATCACTAAAATTTACAGAAAACTCCAATAGCTCAACAACAAAAAGACAAACAATCCAATTTAAAAATGGTCAGAAGACATGAATAGATGCTTCACCAAAGAGGATATTCAGGTAACCAACAAACACATGAAGAAATGTTCATGATCATTAATCATTTGTTGTTATTGTTGTTGTTGTTGTTGTTAGGTGCCATTGAGTCATCTCCAACTCATAGTGACCCTATACACAGCAGAACGAAACACACTGTCCTGTCCTGTGCCAGCCTCACAATCCTTGCTATACCTGAGACCATCGTTACAGCCACTGTGTCAATCTGTCTCGTTGAGGGCCTTTCCCTTTTTCATTGACCCTCTGCTTTACCAAGCATTATATCCTTCTTTGAGGAATGGTTCCTTCTGACAACATGACCTAAGTAGGTAAGACAAAGTCTGGCCATTCACATTTTGAAGGAAGATTCTGGCTGCACTTCTTCCAGGACAGATTTGTTAGTCTTTTTAGCAGACCATGGTACTCCTAGCATTCTTCTCCAACACCACAACTCAAAAGCATCAACTCTTCTTCGGCCTTCTTTATTCATTGTCCAGCTCTCACATGCATACCAGGCGATTGGAAATATAATGGCTTGTGTCAGGCGCACCTTAGTTCTCAAGGAGATATCCTTGCTCCTCAGTACTTGAAATAGTTCCTTCACAGTTGACTTTCCCAATGCTACACGTCGTCTAATGTCCTGACTGCTGCTTCCGTTGGCATCGATTGTAGAACCAAACAACGTGAATTC
>NW_006927854.1:5157-5822 GCF_000298275.1 Orycteropus afer afer | reverse complement strand
ATCAACTCTTCTTCGGTCTTCCTTATTCATTGTCCAGCTCTCACATGCATACAAGGCAATTGGAAATATGGCTTGTGTCAGACACACCCTAGTCCTCAAGGAGACATCCTTGCTCCTCAGCACTTGAAACAGTTCTTCGTGGTTGACCTTCCCAGAGCTACACGTCTTCTAATGTCCTGACTGCTGTTTCCATTGGCATCGATTGTAGAACCAAGCAAAGTGAATTCTTTGACAACCTCAATCTTCTCTCCATATATTGTGATGCTGCTCATTGGTCCAGTTGTGAGGATTTTTGTTTTCTTTATATTGATGCGTAATCCATAGTGCAAACTGTATTCTTCAACCTTCATCAGTAAGTGCTTCAAGTCATCCTCACTTTCAGCAAGCTAAGTTGTATCATCTGCTTATCTCAGGTTGTTAATGATTCTTCCTCCCATCCTGATGCCATGTTTTTCTTCATATAGTGCCGCTTCTCGGATTACTTGCTCAGCATATAGATTGAATAAGTATGGGGAAAGGATACAACCCTAATGCACTCCCTTCTTGATTTTAAACCATGTACTGTCTGTTCCCTTGTTCTGTTCGAATGACAGCCTCCTGGTCAAGGTACAGATTCCTCATGAGTACAATCAAGTGTTTGGGAATTCCCATTCTTCTCAATGTTA
>NW_006927854.1:917-4067 GCF_000298275.1 Orycteropus afer afer | reverse complement strand
TTGCTATTCATAAGGTTTTCCCTGGCCAATTCTTTGAGAAGTGGATGGCCTCTTCCTTCTTCCTAGTCTGTCTCGGTCTGTAAGCTGGGCTGATATCTGTGCACCATGTCCATCCCACTGGGTTTGAAACACCAGTGACTCAGCCTCAAAACTCACATCAACACATCACCATGGTAGGACAAACCGACAGACAAGTTTGTCTCCCTGTTGGAAACCTCTCATACCACCCTTACCTCGGTCCCTGCAGCTGACTGCTCCTCTGTCCTGGTTCCTGGGCCTTTTAATCCCCTTTATCCCACTCTCCCACTCTGCTTTTGGGCGTCCCTGAATTCTCTCTCCTCCCCTGGATCCCTGCGGTAGTATCATTATTATTACTTTATGATATATCATCTGTATTATATCACCAAACATGATCTGGCATCTAACCACTACCTCCTCAATCTCTAATTTCATTGCTTACTACCCTCAATCCCTTCCCAGTTGAAACTCACCCTAGGTTCATTCATGCCTCAGGGTCTTTGAATTTGCTTTTCTCTCCACTGGAGGCCACCCTCCTCCCATCTCTATATGGTCACCTCCTTACCTCTTTCAGAGTCTTTTATTAAATTCACCTTTTCACTGTAGTCTTCCTTGAATTCTCCCCACCACTTAAAGTGCAACTCCTACATACTTCCTATCTCTTTTCCTACCTTTTTTATATATATATATCTTTGGCCTTACAATTACACAACATTTATAATAAAATACATTTTACATATTGAGAAACAGAATCTTAATTTTCATGGAATACAGATTTCAGGTTCATGAACTTGGGGTGACTAACCCAGGCCATTGCTCTGAGATGTTTTTAGAACCTTGAGCCTTGAGGACACTAGTTTCTAAAAGTCACCTTTAAGTCAAACAATGGTCTAGATGAATAAGTAAAGACCGTTTTGCCTTAGGCATTGAGCTCTTTTGAAGAATTGTTGTTGTTGTTGTTGTTATGTGCCATCCAGTCGGCCCGACTCATAGCGACCCCTCCTTGGGTTTCCGAGGCAGTATCACTACGGAAGTAGGATTGCCCAACCTTCCTTCCGAGGAGTGGCTGGTGGGTTTGAACCGCCAGCCGTCTGGTTAGCAGGAAAGTGTCTTAGCCACTATGCTACCAGAGCTCCTAACAGAAACTCCAAGGTCAGGTGAGAAGCTGTGTTTTAGGGTAATTTTTATAAAATCTATTTTGGCCCTGTTTCCATGGCAATGTTGATAAGATGGGGTGTAAGAATCTTTGGAAGTTCTTTTCTCTGTGGAACAATTTTGACTCCCTGGTCAAAATGTAAGGAGCTCTAGTGGCATAGTGGTTAAAGATTCAGCTGCTAACCAAAAGGTCGGTGGTTTAAACCCATCAATTGCTCTGAGGAGAAAGATGAGGCAATCTGCTTCTATAAGATTTACAGCCTTGGAAACTCTATTAGGCAGTTCTACACTGTCCTATAGAGTCACTATGAGTCGGAATCAACTTGATGGTGGTGGATTTGGTCGAAATATTACCCTGAATTGCAATTCATACATTAAATAAACTTCAATCAATTTCCATTATTGGATAAACACTATTTTGGTTTTAACAATACTCATTGCTGTTGAGTTGTTTCTGACTCATAGTGACCCCTCCTTGGGTTTCTGAGGCAGTATCCCTATGGAAGTAGATTGCCTAATCTGCCTTCCAAGGAGTGGCTGGTGGGTTTGAACAACCAGCCTTCTGGTTAGCAGTCAGATGCCTTAGGCACTATGCCACCAGAGCTCCTATTATCTGATAATTTCTATCTCTGCCACCAGACTGTAAGTTTTATGAAATTTTATGTGTACAGTATTTGTGTTTTGTTTACTGCTCTATCTCTAGCACCTGGAATAGTTCTTAGCACAGAGGATGCACAATATATATTTAGTTGAATAGAGAAAAAAAAGTCATAATTCACCAATTATAATATGTCTTCCTCAAGATCCCATATCATAAATCGTATGATATATATATCATCATATAGCATATTATAGTAAGCTCTCTCTCTCTCTCTCTCTCTCTCTCTCTCTCTATATATATATATATATATATATATACACATATATATATGCATATATAAATGTTAATGCAATGTAGTGCTGACTGGAACCAGAAATGAGAAGCTCTGGCTTTATTTCTCACTGGCTAGCTATGTGACCATGATTTAGGCATGTAACTTCTCTAAGCTTCAGGTTTTGTTGTTATTGTTGTTAGGTACTGCGGAGTCGTTTCCGACTCACAGGGATAATGTGCACAGCAGAACAAAACACCGCCCTGTCCAGGGCCAGTTCCATGATCCCTGCTATACTTGAGCCATTGCCGCAGCCACTGTGTCAATCCATCTCCTTGAGGGCCTTCCCCTCTTTCATCGACCCTCCACCTTACCAAGCATAACATCTTTCTCCAGGGAATGGTCCTTTCTTACAACGTGACCAAAGTAGGTGAAACGAAGTCTGGCCGTTCTCACTTCAAGGGACATTCAGCTGCACTTCCTCCAGGATATATTTGTTAGATCTTTTAGCAGTCCATGGTACTCTCGGCACTCTTTGCCAGTGCCACAACTCAAAAGCATCAATTCGTCTTCAGTCTACCTTATTCATTGTCCAGCTCTCACATGCGTATGAGGCAATTGAAAATACCATGGTTTGTGTCAGGCACACCTTAGTCCTCAAGGAGACATCTTTGCTCTTTGGCACTTGAAAGAGGTCCTTTGCAGCCAATTTGCCCAGTGCTAAAGAAGCTCTGATAGCATAGTGCCTAAGGCACTTGACTGCTAACCAGAAGGCTGGCAGTTCAAACCCACCAGCCACTCCACAGAAGGAAGGTTGGACAATCTACTTCTGTAGTGACACCACCTTGGAAACCCAAGTAGGGGTCACTGTGAGTCAGGTCTGACTCGAGGGCACATAACAACAACAACATACATCGTCTGATGTCCTGACTCCTGCTTCCATTGGTATTGATTGTAGAACCAAGCAATGTAGTCTTTGACAACTTCAGTCTTTTCTCCATTTATCGTGATGCTACTTATAGGTCCAGTTGTGAGGATTTTTGTTTTCTTTATATTGAGATGTAATCCATACTGCAGACTGCATTCTTCAATCTTCATCAGTAAA
>NW_006927854.1:0-739 GCF_000298275.1 Orycteropus afer afer | reverse complement strand
TAGCCTAACTAAAATGGCTGATAAGAAGTTTGGCGCAGACTCCATTTTATCTTAGGCTTCATTTCTTTTTCTGAGAAAGTGAGCCATGATTGTTGATGGGGAAACAAAGGAGAGGCAGAACACTTCAAATATTTTATTTACTTACTTACTTTGTAAAATTTTTATTGTTATTTGGTGTAATTTGACAAACCAGACTCATTTTACATTCAACAGTTTATACACATTTTGTTTCATGATACTGATTACAATCCCTACAATGTAACAGTTCTTCTACAACTTCCTTCCTGTACTTGCCCTTTCGTTTCAGCCTTCTTGCCTGTACATTCCTGCTTTCCCTAGCTGTTGCTTTTTTTTTTTTTTTTTAGAACTTTTCTTCTGTCTGGTAACTCTATACTTAGGAGCTTTGGTGCATTAGTGCCTACGGCATTTGACTGCTGACCAGAAGGTTGGATGAACTTAGAGGACATCTACATAATGTAGAGTCTACTTTGTTCTTTAGTGTTGCATAGTGTTCCACTGTGTGTCCATACCATAGTTTGCTTATCCTATAATGGGTACCTTGGTTCTTTCCATCTTTTTGCTATTGTAAATAGTGCTGTGATGAACATGGGTGTGTTTATATATGTTCTTGTCCTGGATCTCACTTTTTTTTTTTTTTAATTGTGATTTGGGTGAAAATTTACAGAGCAAATTCACTTTCCATACAGCAGTTCATATACACTTTGTCTCATGACATTGA
>NW_006927853.1:4758-6741 GCF_000298275.1 Orycteropus afer afer | reverse complement strand
CGCTCAGTCCGCTGCCAGACCGCAGCTCCGTGTGTCTCCTTTTTTGGTATTTTCACGCAAATTCTTCTGCTAGTTGGGGTTTAGTCCACTTTTGTATCCTTCCCTTCAAGGCTCAGGGGTCCAAGATTATCTTCTGTGTCTGCGTTAATTGGTTTCCCTTTTCTTTGTTGAAGAGTGTCTCTGCAGTCCTTGTGCCTAGTCCTCCATCTTGCCAGAACTCTCCATTTCATTTTTGACAACTTCCAATTTTCCTAGATTCATACTTCGTACATTCCATGTTCCTATTATTAATGGATATTTGCAGCTGTTTCTCCTCAATTTGAGTCATGCCACATCAGCAAATAGAGGTCCTGCAAGATTTAATTCTCATATCATTAATGTTGGTTCTGCTGTGATGAGGCAACTCTTTCCCAGTTGTACCTTGAGTGCCTTCCAACCTAAGGGACTCATCTTCCTGTGCTGTATTGAACAATGTTTCCAGGGTATTCATAAAGTTGCCCAGTAATGTATCAGTGTTTCTCTGCTATTCATAAGGTTTTCCCTGGCTGTCTCAGTCTGTAAACTGTGTTGAAACCTGTGCACCATGTGCCACCCTGCTGGGTTTTGAAAAGCTACTGGCACAGCCTCAAGCCTCACAGCAATGTGCAAACCACCACAGGATGACAAACTGACAGAGAAGTTCATCTTCTTTAGCTTTTGGAAACCTCTCCACCCTCCCCTTACCTAATTCCTACCTGGATCCTGCTGCTTTGTAATCCCTGGAAGTTCCCTCCCTTTCTTGCCTAGGGGGTTGGGTCCTGTCTCCCAGCCCCTTTCCTGGATCCTGCTTCTTTTGTTGTCTTCCCTGGCAGTTTCCTCAGAAGAGCTTGGTGAGGAGCAAATGAGGGGCCACCCATGAGAAGGGTGCTAGGAGTGAGACAGCTTCTTCACACATTTCCCCCATGTTTGCAAAGCAAGTCAAAGACATACATGTGGCCTGCCAGTGCTTTCTATGGTGTTGTGAGAAGCAGTCATCTCTCAGAACATACTCAGGTCAGCAGCTAAATTAGTTTGGAAATATTACATCCTTTATCCTCCTCTTAAAGAATTAAAGTTTATGTCAGCTAAACTTACTGTAATATAGACTTAAAATTTTTCATATTAATTAGATCTGAGATAGCTCAATGAATATAGGGCAAGTATGGATGAGAGAAGTAGAGGCACATATAGAATCAGATATAATGTATTTATACATGTATTTAATACATAGAAGCACTGCTGTGTAGACCTAACCACTGTCTAGAATGGGTGCAAAGATAGGAGTAGTAGCTATGACTCTCTCTCTTAAGGGAAATTCCAACAAAGCCAGAGAATAAATAGAGATGATTTTTTGTGTGCCATTTGAAAACTCAGGAGAGCTCAATATAAACCCTCTTCTGAGATCAAATGGTATGAAATAGGATTTATTTGTGTGCAGGTAACCCAGGATAAAAGTGATCTGAGTTTGAGTCCCACAACTTCACAATTTATTATCCTGATATCCTTGAAAAACTAACATCTCTGATATTTATTTTTCTCATCTGTAAAAACAGGTGATTAAAACTTCTCTGCCAGATTGCATTTTTCAAAATGATTAAATTAGATGATTTCTGTGGAAACTAAACACTGTTAACAAAAGATAAATATGCTATTTTAACTTAAAACATTCTCTACATCAAAATTGTGAATATTTTTCACCCTTACCACCAGGAAATGTTCCCCAAACATTTCAAGTAGATATTAGAACTTGTATTAAAGAATATTTGGGAAATGGAAGAATAACAACAGAATGGCTAAGGAAATTAGAAGCAGTTTGTAATAAGTTATACTGTTTTAATTTTTAATTGGTTATGTTTTTCCCACATTTAATAAAAATGCTATGCTTCAGTAGTTTTCAAATTACTACATACTACCATAAAGTTGTATTCTGTTATTCGAATGATTGGAGTTTTTTTTTTTTTTTTT
>NW_006927853.1:2202-3808 GCF_000298275.1 Orycteropus afer afer | reverse complement strand
GGGTTTGAACTGCCAGCCTTCTGGTTAACAGTCAAGTGCCTTAGCCACTAAGCTACCAGAGCTCCTTAGAGCAACTATAGTAAAGTCAATTATTATTTATTCAGGAAAATTGTTATGTACAGGTGATATAAGTCAATGATTCTCAAACTTAAATGCCATTTGGAATTGTCTGGGAGAATGTAAAAACAAAAAAAAAACAGAAAACCCAAGTTCCTAAGATCCAGTTCCCAAAATATCTGACTTAGGGAAATATGACATGGGTTTGAAATTGCATTTTTAGTAAGAACCTCAAAGAGATTCTTAAGGAAAGTGAGGCCCAAACTTTGGAAATGCTGGTACCAATCACTGAAATTTATTAATAATATCCCTAGTGCTCCTCTTCGTCCACCCCCAAGTTGTTGTTGTTGTTGTTGTTGTTAGGTGCCATTGGCTTGGCTCTGAGTTGCAGTGACCCTATGTACAACAGAACAAAACCTTGCCTGGTCTTGCACTATCCTCATAATCGTTGTTGAGTTTGAACCCATTGTTGCAGCCACTGTGTCAATTCATCTCATTGAGGGTCTTCTTTTTCACTGACCTACTTTACCAAGCATGCTATTCTCCTTCAGGGACTGGACCCTCCTGATAACATGTTCAAAGCATGAGAGATGAAGCCTTGCCATCTTCCTTTTAAGGAGTATTCTGATTGTACGTCCAAGATAGATTTGTTCATTCTTCTGGCAGTCAATGGTTTATTCTTTATAAAATGGTTTATTTGCCAATACCATGATTTAAAGGTATCACTTTATCTTCAGTGTTCATTATTCGTTGTCCAGCTTCCATATGCATATGAGACAATTAGAAATAGCATGGCTTGGATCAGCTGTACCTTAATTCTCAAACTGACATCTCTGCTTTTAACACTTTAGCAGCAGGTTTGCACAATGCATACATTGTTTGATTTCTTGACTGCTGCTTCCATGGGCATTGATTGTAGATCCAAGTAAAATGAAATCCTTAACGACTTCAATCTTTTTTTCTGCTTATTATGTGGTTGCTTATTGGTCCACCTCTGGAGATTTTTGTTTTCTTTATGTTGAAGTGTAATCCATACTGAAGGCTGTAGTTTTTGATCTTCATCAGTAAGTGTTTTAAGTCTTTTATACTTTCAGCAAGCAACATTGTGTCATCTCAGATTGTTAATATCTCAGCTTGTTAATAAGTCTTCCTCCAATCCTGATGCTGTGCTCTTCTTTGTATAGTCCAACTTCTCACATTATTTGTTTTGCATGTAGCTTAAATATGCATGAGGAAAGGATCCAACCAACCTTAATGCACATCTTTTCTGGTTTCAAACCCTTGTTCTGTTCAGATGACTGACTCTTGGTCTGTGAACAGGTTCCACAGGAGCCCAATTAAGTATTCTGAAATTCCTATTCTTGGCAATCTTATCCATAATTTGTTATGATCCACACAGTCAAATGCCTTTGCGTAATCAATATGATACAGGTAAATATCTTTTTGGTATTCTCTGATTTCAGCCAAGATCCATCTGACATCAGCAATGATATCCCTTGTTCCATGTCCTCTTCTGAATCCACCTTGAATTCCTGGCAATTTCTTGTTC
>NW_006927853.1:0-557 GCF_000298275.1 Orycteropus afer afer | reverse complement strand
GAAGGATGTCATTGCTGATGTCAGATGGATCTTGGCTCAAATAAAAGAATACCAGAAAGATGTTTACTTATGTTTTATTGACTATGCAAAAGCATTTGATTGTGTGAATCATAAATTATGAATAAAATTGAGAAGAATGGGAATTCTAGAACACTTAATTGTGCTCATAAGGAACTTGTACATAGACCAGGAGGCTGTCATTCCAACAGAACAAGGGGACACTACATGGTTTAAAATCAAGAAGGGAGTGTGTCAGGGTTGTATCCTTTCACCATAATTATTCAATCTGTATGCTGAACAAATAATCTGAGAATCTGGACTATATGAAGAAGAATGTGGCATCAAGATTGGAGGAAGACTCATTAACAACCTATATTATGCAGATGACACAACTTTGCTTGTTGAAAATGAGGATGATTTGAAACGCTTACTGATGAAAATTCAAGACTACAGTCTGCAGTGTGGATTACACCTCAATATAAAGAAAACAAAAATTCTCACAATGGGACCAATAAGCAGCATCATGATAAATGGAGAAAAGATTGAAGTTGTCAAAG
>NW_006927852.1:5805-6268 GCF_000298275.1 Orycteropus afer afer | reverse complement strand
TTTATGAATTGTTTTATCATTTCCTTTGTTGCTGTTGTTTTAGTATATGTTGCATATTTATGCTTGTCCTATTTTTTATTGTGATGTGAAGTTTTATCATTTTTCCTTGTGGTTACCCTATGACTTATAATTTTATCTCCAAGTTTAGAAGAGTCCATTCTATCTTGCAACTTTCTTAACTTTCTCACCATTTAGAAGTTCTGTAACTACACAGTCTTTTCCTTCTTTTTGTTTGTAGTTGTCCTCACTTGCCAATTGATGTTTCTGTTTCCCTGTTTACAATCTTGTAAGCTCATTTTATTTTGGCTTTGTCCATAGCTGTAGTTTCTGGGTTGTGTCAGCTTGTGTATTAATGGTCGGTTGTTATTTGCTATTTTTGGTTCTCTGATCAAGGACTCCCTTTAGCATCTCTTGTAAGGCTGGTCTGGTTTTAACAAATTCCCTTAGTTTCTGCTTATCTGGA
>NW_006927852.1:1187-4444 GCF_000298275.1 Orycteropus afer afer | reverse complement strand
CTCTTGCTCAGTAAGTGAAGTTTCAGGAGGTGTGGGTGTAGTTGTGTTTTATGGGGACTGTTTTTGTGTCCCACTCAGTCAGTTAGACACAAATTACAATTGAAAAACCATCAAAAAACTTTTCAGTCTTGTAGGTCCCGAGTGTTCTTGGGGTTTCTGGAAAGCAGAACGTGTTCTTAAGCCCCAGGAATCTGCGAGAACACTGTCTCTTTAAATATCCAAAATAGTCAAGCCGTTTTTTTAAATTTAAAAATGGCAGCATCCTCCGGACGGGCAAAAGTCCACAGTTCAGTCCACCTTTCTCTTCACCTTCTCCATTTATTCCCCAGCCACCGTGCACAGTCCTCCATGCAGTCCCTGGCTAGCAGGGTGATTTTTAGGTTAATTCTTAGGTCCTACCACCACTCGGGAATCTCCAAGCTGTCTGTGTTGTCAGGGTCGCTCAGGATCGCTGCCAGACCACAGCTCCATATGTCTCCTTTTTTGGTATTTTCATGCAAATTCTTCTGCTAGTTGGAGTTTAGTCCACTTCTATATCCTTCACTTCAAGGCACAGGAGTCCAAGATTATCTTCTGTGTCTGTGTTAATTGGTTTCCCTTTTTTTGTTGAAGAGGGTCTGTGCAGTCTTTCTGCCTAGTCTGCCATCTTGCTGGAACTCGCCCATCTTCTTTTGATGTTTGCTGCATCATTCAATATTTTGTCCACAGAATCTTTCAGTATTGCAACTTGAGGCTTAAATTTTTTCTTCAGTTCTTTCAGCTTAAGAAATGCTGAGCATGTTCTTCCTTTGTAGTTTTCCAACTCCAAGTCTTTGTAAACTTCATTATAGTAATTGGCTTTGTCTGCTAGAGCTTCTTTTTGAAATCTTTGGTTCAGGTCTTTTATCTTGTCATTTCTTCCGTTTGCTTTAGCTACTCTCTCCTCAAAGGCAAGTTTCAGAGTCTCTTCTGTCATCTATTTTGGTCTTCTTTTCTCATCTTTTTAGTGACCTCTTGCTTTCTTCATGGATGATGTTCTTGATGTCATCCAACAATTCTTCTGGTTTCTGGTCATTGGTGTTCAATGCATCAAATCTACTCTTTACATGGTCTCTAAATTCAGGAGGGATATATTCTAGACCATGTTTTGGCTTTTGTGGACTTGTTTTAATTGTCTTTAACTTCAAGTTGAACTTGCATATGAGCAGTTGATGGCCTGTTCCACAATCAGCTCCTGGCCTTGTTTTGGCTGAAGATATTGAGCTTTTCCATCACCTCTTGCCACAGATTTAGTCAGTCTGATTCCTGTGTGTTCCATCTGGTGAAGTCTATGTGTACAGCTGCCGTTTGTGTTTTTGAAAAAAGGTATCTGCAATGAATAAGTTGTTGGTCTTGCAAAATTCTTCCATGTGATTTGCAGCATTATTTCTGCCACCAAAGCCAAATTTTCCAACTACTGGTGATTCCTCTTTGTTTCCAACTTTTGCATTCCAGTCATCAATGATAATTAACACATTCTGATTGCATGTTCAGTCAATTTCAGAGTGCAAAAGTTAATAAAAATCTTCAAGTTTTTCATCTTTCACTTTGGTGGTTCATGCATAAATTTGAATAATAGTTGTATTAACTGGTCTTCCTTGTTTTGTTGTAGTTGTTGTTGTTATGTCCCATCTAGTTGTCCCCGACTCATAGCGACCCCTCCTTGGGTTTCTGAGGTAGTATCACTACAGAAGTAGGATTCCCCAGTGGCGTATGGATATTATCCTATCACTGACTGCGTTGTACCTCAGGACAGATCTTGAAACATCCTTTGTGATGATGAATGCCATGCCATTCCTCTTCAAATTGTCATTCCTGGCATAGTAGATCATATGGTTGTCAGATTCAAAATGGCCAAAAGCAATCCATTTCAGCTCACTAATTCCTAGGATATCAATCTTTATGTATTCCATTTCATTTTTGAAAACTTCAAATTTTCCTAGATTCATACTTTGTACATTCCATGTTACAATTATTAATGGATGTTTGCAGCTGTTTCTCCTCATTTTGAGTCTTGCCACATCAGCAAATGCAGGTCTTGAAAGTTTTGCCTTATCCATATCAGTAAGGCTAGTTTTACTCTGATGATGCAATTCTTTCCCTGTCCTCCATTATGTAATATCAATGCAATTTGCCTTTGGTAATCAAGATCTATCACACCAGATAGTATAGTAACACCCTTCTTTGTCTGTTGATCCTGAAGAAGCCAAAATGGCTGTGTGGCATTCTTTTATTTTTATTTTCTTTTCTTTTTAAAATTTTTTAAGAGTTTGTTTTACATTCAATATTTTGTATGCATTTAGTTTCACTCCCCATTTACCATGTTCAAACCTAACCCAATCTCCTCCTCTCCTTGCCCAGTAACCATCCTCCATGCCTCTCATAGTTATGCACTCCTGTTTGTCCTGCATTTCCTCCAGGCGAATGTTTCCCCTCTGGTGCTTTGTGGTCAATTGCTCCAATGATGCATTTCCATAGAGTATGTGGGTGTGTCACCTTGGGTTGAGTGGTCTGCGTGTACATCTTGTTCACTTTCACACTGAAAGCCAGCCCCTGGGAGTGAGTTTTATTCCAGGCTCAGAATGTATCCAAGGATCATAGTATTAGGGGTCTAACCAGACTCCATTCAACCGGTAATTCTAGTTATTATTGAATTTTTGGATTTTGTTCCCCATTTTTCTTCCAACTCTATCCAGGATATCCAGATTTGATCCTTTCTTGAGATGTTGGAATTTGTAGCCAGGCACCACCTAGTTCTTCTGGTCTCAAGGGCCATAATGTCCTAGGGATGATTGCTTCCAAATGCCCTTGTTTATTTGCACTCTTCTTCACCTCCGATGATAGGAGACCATTAGCTGCATCTTAGATGGCTGCTTGAAAGGTTTTAAGACCCTAGTCACTACTCATCAATGTAGGATGAGGAACAAGACTTTTAGGTGTTATGTTGTGCCAATTGAGTTTGGTGTCCTCCAGTACTATGGTCCTGAGACAATAGATCCATTGAATCTCTCTCCCCCCGTGTTTGGGTACCTGTGAAGGATTACTCTATGTCTGTCTTCATTTGTTTCTGTAAGGAGTGCAGGTATTTTGTACCACTGGTATCTGTGCAAGATTATCCTCTGCTGAATCTACCTTTGATCTAGAGAGCTCTGGTAGCATAGTGCCTAAGGCACTTGACTGCTAATCAGAAGGCTGGTGGTTCAAACACACCAGCCACTCCTCGGAAGGAAGATGGGGCA
>NW_006927852.1:0-572 GCF_000298275.1 Orycteropus afer afer | reverse complement strand
TCATCTGTTGATGAGCACTTAGGTTGTTTCCATCTCTTTGCTATAGCGAATTGTGCTGTGATGAGCATAGGTGTGCATATGTCTGTTTGTGTGCTGCCTCTCACCTCTTTAGAATATGTTCCTAGTAATGGAATTGCTGTGTCAAATGGTATTCCTATTTTCATTTTTTTAAGGAAATGTCATACCATATGCCACAATGGTTGTACCATTTTACAATTCCACCAGCAGTGCACAAGAGTTCCAAACTTTCTGCCACTTCGCCATGATTTGTTATTTTGTGTCCTGTTGAACTTTGCTATTGTAGCTGGGATGAGATAATATTTCATTGTTGTTTTGATTTGCATCTCTCTTGTGACTAATGGTCACAAGCAATTCCTCATGTGTTTGTTGGCTGCCAGTGTACTGTCTTTAGTGAAGTGTCTGTTCAAGTCTTTTACCCATTTTTGAATTGGGTTGTTTGTATTTTTGGTGTTGAGGTGTTGATGTTTTCTACAGATTTTAGAGATAAATCCTTTATCAGATATATCATAGGCAAATATTTTCTCCCAATCTGTAGGTTCTCTTTTTATCTT
>NW_006927851.1:4753-6495 GCF_000298275.1 Orycteropus afer afer | reverse complement strand
AGGCCAGGCGGGTAAATAATTAAGCTGGAGGGAATTATAAGAACTGGTCAAGCAAGGAAGCGCCTCACCAGAGCCCACATCAAACTCCAGCACGTAACCCTTACTTACGAAAGACCTCAGCACCTGACTCTTACTCACGAAAGCCCCCAACCATTTCCTGCCCACTATGTTAATGAAGTGCTTCAGCTCTGCTTCTTGCCCCCATGGTAATAGGGTGCTTTAACCTTATTGGTTCCTGTAACACATACCCTGCTCTCAATCCGGTCCACTGAGGAACAGGAAAAGTAACGCTATAAAAACCCTTTTCTTTCACCTGGGCGGCGCAACTTCTCTGGCCCCTCTCAGGGATCCATGAACCTTGCCCAGGTCCCACTCAGGGACCCATAAAACTCGCCTGGGAGCGCAGAGTAAAATGTTCCTTTTTCCTGCTCTTTGTGCCTCCTCCTCTTTTCTTCATCGCGACCTTACATCTGGTGCCGAAACCCGGGAAGGGGAAGTGGGGTGCAAGTAATCTGTGTTGGAACAGAGTGCTGCACACACACCCCCTCCCTTTCCTCCTCCTTTTCACGGATCAGGAACCTCCAGCTGCCATCATCCAACACCGGTGAGTTTCCCATTTTTGTCTAGTATCCATGTCCTGGACACCTAGATCCCAAGTCCTGGTTTCATTTCCAGAGCCTCTGTTCACAAACCATGAACTCAAGTCAAGAGTGCCTCCCACTCCAAAGGCTGAGGAACCCTGGGGACGCCCTGGGTTCCCTGTCTTTCCAAGGCACAGCCATTGCAGATTGAAGACTACAGAGGAGATGTCCACTGTTTTCTTCCAGTCTCCATTTCCAAGATTCTGACAGAACGACTGGGACACTGGTCCTCTGACAGAATCTTTCCATCGGGACATAAGGGATCATGGGTAACCAGAATTCTAAACCAGACCTAAATACTCCTGTGGGGTGTCTCCTACTCAATCTCCACGCCCTGGGGCTGGCTCAGGACTTATGTTCCAAATGCCTAATTTTCTATTGCACTATGGTTTGGTGTCAATATCCACTGAATAATAATTTTCTGGGGCCTGAGCAAGGAACATTCGATTTTAATGTTCTTACTGATCTCGATAATTTCTGCTGCCACACAGGCAAATGGCCGGAGGTTCCCTACATCCAAGCTTTCTTTTACCTGAGCTCCTCTCTCTCTCTCTCTTTCTCCTATAATACCACCCAAATTCTCCTAACTCACGAAACTCCTATTCAAACCCCCTCTAAAGACTCCTCAACCCCTCTCAATTATCCTAGCCTGGAGTCTCTGGGGTTAAAGTCCCCTTCAGCCTCTTCAGAGGTTCGAGTCCTCTTTGGCCGGGTTAGGGTCCCTCTAGCAGCTCTAGTAGAGAGTTCACATTCGGTTTCATTGGGGTTGGTGTCTGTCTGTGTGACTGTTTAGCGTGAATGACAATATGTGAAGTTACAAGACAAAAAGTCGCATAATTTGAATGGGCCTGAAGTTGCATTCCATGTGAGGTCAGATTGGCATAACGGTGTGGCTTAGCCCTCCGCTCTGGGGTTTATACAGAGACATCTTAGCCAAAGACCCACTGAAACCTTCATAAGAAAGGCGGGTGACCAGGCATCAGAGAGGTCCTCGGGACCTTTTGTGTGTGCCACTGTCACTATGGGAGGTACCCCCAGTAAATCTACTGTGTTAGAATACATGATCAAAAATCTTCCAAAGGGATTTAAAGAGTATGGTGT
>NW_006927851.1:2140-3623 GCF_000298275.1 Orycteropus afer afer | reverse complement strand
ACCAGCCAGAAGCAACCTCGCAATAGGAGCCTGTTTTAAATGCGGAGAGGAAGGCCACTGGGCCAGACCTTGTCCACATCCACGACAACCTTCCAGACCTTGTCTGGCGCACAGTCAAATGGGACACTGGAAAAGTGACTGTTCCTCAGTGCCAAGACATGGAGGGCCAGTCCCTCCAACCCCTGGCCTGCCATTAACTGTTCTGGGTCTGGCAACTGACGACTGAAGAGGCCCTGTCTCGTCGACCCCAATCACTCTCGCAGAGCCCAGGGTAACACTCAAGGTAGCAGGTAAGTTAACATCCTTCTTGGTTGATGCGAAGGCTACCTATTCTATCTTACCTTCCTTCCCAGGACAATTATACCCCCCTCCCAGTCTCAGTGACAGGAATTGACAGACACCCCTCCAAACCCCAGGTTAACAGGTCCTGTCACATGCCTCATAGACAACAGAATTATTACACACTCATTTCTAGTGATTTCTACCTGCCCCACCCAGTTTTAGGAAGAGACCTTCTTTTTAAGCTAGAGGTCACCCTACACTGGACACAGGACCCCTCAACAACACTTTTACTATCACTAAACTCCACTCCAGCATCCATACCAAACCCTCCTTTATCTCCTCATTTAATAAATCCCACTGTGTGAGACATTTCCACTCCTACCATTGCTACCCACCATTCACCTGTTCTTATTCACTTAAAGAACCCTTCTCATTTTCCCTCAAGACCCCAGTTTCCAATTTCTCCAACACAACGACAGGGATTGAAACCTATTATCCAGCATCTCTTGTCTAGAGGTCTTTTAATTCCTACACATTCACCTTATAATACCCCCATCCTACCGGTAAGGAAACCTGATGGTTCATATCACGTAGTACAAGACTTACGCCTCATTAATGAAGCTGTAATCCCTATTCACCCTGTTGTCCCTAATCCTTACACACTCCTATCTCATATTCCGCCATCTACCACTCATTTTTCCGTATTAGACCTCAGAAGGTCCCAGTGTCATCATGGGTATAAATTATTCAACATACTTTATCCTTTCTTAACCATTCTTACACTTTACCCAGTATTTCCCACTGTTTCCTTTGTGCCTCTCTTCTGTGACCTTTACTTCCAGCTGTACCCATTAATTCCACTCAACCATCACCGACACCCACACCCAATCCTTCCTGCACCACTCCTCTGCAACAAGTGCCCCTTTGGGAACCAAAACCCTTAACCAGACACATCCTTCCCGAGTTTGTTTTTTCATCAACACCACCTTATCTGTCCCCCCCCCCGAGGCACAGTTTCTGCTCACAAAACATCTTTATTGTGACCTATACCTCTGCAGCACCCAGCCCTTACTTTTGGTGTAATGGAACTTTAACCAAATGTTTAAACTCCACCACTCCAAACCCCTGCTTTCCAGTAACAATAGCACCCCAACTTTATGTGGGGAATCCGAATTTTCCTGGTTATTCCCTGAAACCAGAA
>NW_006927851.1:0-1265 GCF_000298275.1 Orycteropus afer afer | reverse complement strand
TCCACTGAGGAACAGGAAAAGTAACACTATAAAAACGCTTTTCTTTCACCTGGGCGGCGTGACTTCTCTGGCTCCTCGCAGGGACCCATAAACCTGGCCCAGGTCCCTCTCAGGGACCCGTGAACCTCGCCCGGGTCCCTCTTGGGGACCCGTAAACCTCGCCTGGGAGTGCAGAGTAAAACTTTCCCTTATCCCACTCTTTGTGCCTCCTACTCTCTTCTTCATCGCAACCTTACATATTGCATTGGGAAATCTGTTGCAAAGACGTCTTTCAAGGGCTAAAGAGTAAACATATCTCCTTAAATACTAAGATGCATCTAACCAAAGCCATGGGATTTTCAACGGTGAGTTTATTCAAGTGTATGCAAAATAACATCATTAAAACCGTGAAAAAAAAATCTGTAAAACTTATTTGCTAAAGGTTATTCCCTATACCTTTATTTGTAATAGTCAAAGACTTAAGAAAAAGATGAAGGTTGGATTAAAAAAGGAAGAAACACTGATAAGCATGGTCCCACAGTTATACTAAAATAATCATTTCTAGCAAAGCCGCAAAGTAGTTCTACTCATCCAGTCTGTGAGTTGGTATTCTTTTCTTACTCAATGAAAACCTTTCTTCTTTAAGGGCAGATTTAAGGAATTTGCTATTTCAAATTGTAACAGAAGGTGAAAACATCCCAATCATGGCACAGAAATCTTTCCAATGTGAGTTCTTTTTTTTAAATTGTGATTTGGGTGAAGATTTACAGAGTAAATTCACTCTCCATACAGCAGTTCACATATACTTTGTCTCATGTCATTGACCAGTTTACCACAATGCAACAGCACCCCTCCCACTTCTTCCCCATAGTTACCTCTTCCCAGTGTCCATCCCTCCATACACACCTGCCCGCTGAGCTGTCTCCCTGTGCATAAGAAGCCCTTCTTTCTGCCATGATTGTTCTCTCCAGGGAGTGTATTTACTTGAGGTAAATGTTCAACTCATCTGCCTGTATTTTGTTTGGCTGGAAACCACAGGTGTGGGTTCAATTCCAGACCTAAAGGGCAGCTAGGGGCCATAGTCTCAGTGGTTCCAACAGGCTCTATCTGACCAGCAAACCTGGTCCCCACTTTTTTTTTTTTCCTCCAAATGATTTTGAGTTTTGTTCCACATTGTTCTCTCTCTCTACCAAGGATCTCCTACATAGATGCGCTTCCAAGTGGGTGACAATGGTAGCCGGGCACCATCTAGTTCTTCTGGTTTCATAGTTGTATAGGCTGCAGAT
>NW_006927850.1:5230-6554 GCF_000298275.1 Orycteropus afer afer | reverse complement strand
TTGCTGTTGTTTTAGTATATGCTGAATATTTGTGCTTGTCCTCTTTTTTATTGTGATGTGAAAGTTTATCATTTTTCTTTGAGGTTTCCCTATGAGTTATAATTTTATCCCCGAATTTAGAACAGTTCATTGTACCTTGCAACTCTCTTACCTTCCTTGCCGTTTAGAAGGTCTGTACCTACACAGTCTTTTCCTTCTTTTTGTTTATAGTTTTCCTCACTCGGCAATTGATGTCTCTGGTTCCCTGTTTACAATTTTGTAAGCTCATTTTACTTTGGATATGTCCATAGCTGTGGTTTCTGTCTTATGTCATCTTGTGTATAAATGCTTGGTTGTTATTTGCTATTTTGTGTTCTCTGTTCAAAGGACTCCCTTTAGCATGTCTTGTAAAGTGGGTCTGGTTTTAACAAATTCCCTTAGTTTCTGCTTATCTGGAAATCTCCTAATTTCACCATCATATTTGAGGGACCATTTTGCCAGGTATATAATTCTTGGTTGAAAATTTTTCTCTTTCAGGGTTTTATATATACCATCCCATTACCTTCTTGCTTGCATGGTTTCTGCTGAGAAATCAGAGCTTATTCTTACTGGCTGTCCTTTGTAGGTAATTGTTTTTCCCATACTACTTTTAGGATTCTGTCTTTGTCTTTGGTTTTGATGAGTTTGATGATGATGTGTCTTGGTGATTTTCTTTTGGCGTCTATCCTGTTTGGTGTTCGTTGGACTTCCTGAATGGATATATCCTCATCTTTTATCATATTAGTGAATTTCTCCTCGAGCAAATCTTGGACATTTTTCTCAGTACTTTTATTTTTCTCTTCCTATTCTGGATCTCAGTGACACGTAAGTTATTCCTTTTGATGGTATCCCACATGAACCATAGGCTTTCTTCATTTTGTTTTGATCTTTTTTTCTGACTGATTCCTTTCCAATTAAGTATTCGGGTATTTGTCTTCAATGTCATTAATTCATAATTTCTTCCATTGCATGAATTCTACTCCTTTTCCTTCCAATGTGTTATCTATTTCTGACAATTTAATATTAATCTTCTTTATTTCCATCTGTAGATTTAGAATCATTTCTTATTTTTCATTTATTTTGTCATTTTGTTCTTGTATTTTTACAGAATTCTCATAACATTTTTTCTGTGTTTTCTTTGGTCTGTCTCTCAATCCTTTGAAGGTACCTAAAGATAATTATTTTGAATTCCTTATCAGAGAGTTCCAATGCTTCTTCCTCAGGGATATCTTCTGGGTCTGTATCCTGCTCCCTTTATTCTACCACTTTATCCTGCTTCTTTGTGTGTCTCGTGATGGTCTGTTGT
>NW_006927850.1:2913-4059 GCF_000298275.1 Orycteropus afer afer | reverse complement strand
AAAGTAAATGGTCATTAAAAAGACAGGAAAGGAAGAACAGACCAAAACAGATGTCAGAAGAGCCTCTGAAACTTGCTCTTGAATGTAGAGTAACTAAAGCAATTGGAAGGAATGATGTAATAAAAGAGCTGAACAGAAGATTTCAAAGGGCAGCTGAAGAAGACAAAGCGAAGTATTATAATAAAATGTTCAAAGACCTGGAGTTAGAAAACAGAAAAGGAAGAACACACTCTGCTTTTCTCAAACTGAAAGAACAGAACTGCAAGTCTCGAATTGCAATATTGAAGGATTCTGTGGGAAAATAATAAATGATTCAGGAAGCATCAAAAGATGGACAGAATGCACAGAATCACTGTACCAAAAATAATTGGTCAACATTTAACCATTTCTGGAGGTGGCATATGATCAAGAACCAATGGTATTGCAGGAAGAAGTCCAAGCTGTACTGAAGGAATTGGCAAAAAACAAGGCCACACGGATTGATGAAATACTCATTGAGATGTTTCAGCAAATGGATGCAGCACTGGAGACACTTAGTCATTTGTGCCAAGAAATTCGAATGACAGCTTCCTGGCCAACCAACTGGAAGAGATCCATATTTGTACCCATTCCAAAGAAAGGTAATGCAGCAGAATTCATAAATTATTGAATAATATTATTAATACCACATGCAAGTAAAATTTTCCTGAAGATAATTTAAAAATGGTTGCAGCAGTATATTGACAGGGAACTTCCAGAAATTCAAGCAGGATTCAGAAGAAGATGTGAACAATGGGTATCATTGCTGATGTCTGATGGATCTTGGCTGCAAGCAAAGATTATCAGAAAGATGTTTACCTGTGTTTTATTGACTATGCAAAGGTGTTCAACTGTGTAGATCATAACAAATTATGGATAACATTGCAAAGAATGGGAATTCCAGAACCCTTAGTTGTTCTCATGAGGAACCTGTACACAGACCAAAAGGCTGTCATTGGAACAGAACAAGGGGATACTGTGTGGTTTGAAATCAGGAAGGGTGTGCATCAGAATTGCATCCTTTCATTATATTTATTCAAACTGTGTGCTGAGCAAATAATCTGAGAAGCTGAAATATATGAAGAAGAATGTGGCATCAGGTATTGGAGGATGATTCATTTACAACAT
>NW_006927850.1:0-1093 GCF_000298275.1 Orycteropus afer afer | reverse complement strand
CAAAAAAATCTGTCTTGGAAGAAGCACAGCCAGAATGCTCCTTAATAGCAAGGATTATGAGACTTCATCTCATTTACTTTTGATGCATCATTATAAAGAAAGACCAGTCCCTGGAGAAAGCCATCATACTTGCTAGGGTAGAGGATCAGCAAAAAAGAAGACTGTCAATAAGATGGATTGACACTGTGGTTGCCACAATGGGCTCAAGCGTAGCAGAACCATGCAGAAATTGGCACAGGATCAGGCAGTGTTTGTTCTGTTGTACATAGGGTCACTATGAGTCAGAACTGACTTGACAGCATCTAACAACAACAATGTGTACAGCTCTTCTAAATTGCCCTTTCCATTAAACTGAGGTTCTTCCTGCATAAACCCTGTCCTATATGACTTTATATCCACAGTACCTAGCATGATGTCTAGTACTTAGCAGGTAATCAAACTGTTTTTTTCTTTTTGTTGCTTAATTTTTTTCCAATTCCCTATTCATCCTTCTGTCCTCTCTTGTAAATCACTATTCTTTTGTCTCAGTGAATTTACCTATCCAGATATTTCATATAAGTAGAATCATAAAATATTTGTCTTCTTGGGTGTGGTTTATTTCACTTAGCATAATGTTTTCAAGGTTCATCCATGTAGTGGCATGTATCAGAACTTCATTTCCCTTCATAGCTGAATAATACTTCATTTTACATATATACCAAACGTTGTTTATCCATTCTTCTGTTGATGGGCACTAGTATTGTTTCCACCTTTTGGCTATTGTAATGAATATTGGTATACATGTATCTGTTTGAGTGTCTGCTTTCAATTCTTTTGGTTATATTCCTAGGAGTCAAATTGATGCATTATATGATAATGCCATGTTTAATTTTTTGAGGAAGGTGCTAAACTGTTTTTCACCGTAAAACAAACAAAATGAAACAAACAAACAAACAAAATTCAAACTCACTCGATCGAGTTGATTCCAACTCATAGTTGGATCCCTTTTGGTTTCCAAGCCCGTAAATCTTTACAGAAGTAGATTGCCCAGTCTTTCTTCCATGGAGTGGCTGGTGGATTTGAACTGCCAACCTACTGGGTAGCAGTCAGATGC
>NW_006927849.1:1671-6669 GCF_000298275.1 Orycteropus afer afer | reverse complement strand
AAAAAGCCACCTCCACTTCTAATCCAGAATTGTAAATAAAGGATGCTTCTTCTGATATCACAGGTGTTTGCAGTTAGAAAGGTGACAAAGTCTTTTACATCAGTTCTAAAATTCTCAGTCAAGCAGATCATCTGTAGGTAGCTGGCAACATTTAGCTTTAAAAAAAAAAAAAGAGGGGAACATAGTTGCAGAGTTAACAGAAATGCAGCAACAATGCATATAAGCAGTATCTAAAACTGAAACAAATGTGGCTAAAATTCACAGTATTTTAAAGCTCTTCATGAGAATGAAACTGCTCTATGAAAATATAAAGATATATGCTACCAAGTTAAAGCATTTATATACACTTCTTTTATTAATTGTGTATACTCTAAAACAGCAAGGAAATTTTTATAAGAGATTCTCCAATTTGAACACCAAATTGCTTGAGAAAATTACTTAGGACTAAGTTATGGTACAGTTTGAAGGAATATCTTACAGCCATTATAATTATAAATATGAATATTATAATGAATACACTTACATGCTTTAACAAAGTTAATATTATATCAATGGATGCATATGATCACATATGTATATAAATAAGGAGCTTTCGTAGCACAGTGCCTAAGGCATCTGACTGCTAACCAGAAGGTTGGTGGTTCAAACCCACCGGTCACTCTGCAGAAGGAAGATGGGGCGATCTACTTCCGTAAAGATTTACTGCCTCTGAAACCCAATGGGGGTTGCTATAAGTCGGAATCGACTTGACGGCAGTGGATTTGGTTTTAGTGGGGATAAAAATAAATAGAAGGGAGGAAAAACATTTGATTTGATGAAGGTAATGGAGTGAATTTTTGTCATTTTTTATTTAGTGTTCCATTAATGTTGCTGTATTAGCTATATACCAAGAAGATATTTTTAAGTCCCTAAGTAAATTATAAATCTGTTTAATTGTACAATTCTCTTCCCATTGCTGCTTGTGGAAAGCTTTGTACCTTGAAAAACTAAAATATAAACAAAATTGTTTATATTTCACAAGACTATCAGGATTTTTATTTTATAGTAAACAAGTGCAGTTAAAAATGTTTCCCTATGAAATGTCTGTGTTATTCTGTAGATACATTAGGCCAGACACTTCTGTTCCACACGAGAAATTCTATTTCTAACAAAGGAGTAGCTCCCATCAGACAAACCCTCCCACTGATAATTACTGTGAACTCTGTAATCAACTAAAAAAAAAGCAAACTACCTGATGGCACTAGAGAGTGACCAAAAGCAGACTGACACTGGAAGGAAATCAACACTTTGGAGAAAGGGAATAGCACTGGGTGAAGCACCCTTCTCTGCTATTTAAAATTGCTTTTTGACTGAGGACAGGCTACAAAAGAGGTGGCAGAAACTCAGTGTTATTGGCTTGAAGAACCAGATGAAAAGAGTTAGGGATGATTGCAGCAGCTAGAAAGTGAGAGGGAAGGTCGCAGAAAAAGAAAGAGATTCTACTAATTAAGGTAGAACAATGACCCCTGCATTTTGCATGCACAGGTCTGTCTCCAAACAGCCCAGCTAAAGCTAAAGAACTGAGCAGAAATTTTAGCTGCTGTATATACATGGAGGAGCTCTGGTAGCATAGTGCCTAAAGCACTTGACTGCTAACCAGAAGGCTGGTGGTTCAAACCCACCAGTCACTCCTTGGAAGGAAGGTTGGGCAATCTACTTCGATAGTGATATCACCTTGGAAACCCAAGGAGGGGTCGCTATGAGTCGGGGCCGACTCGATGGCACATAACAACAACATATATACATGGGAGCTCTAGTGGTGTAGTGCCTAAGGCATTTGACTGCTAACCAGAAGGCTGGTGTTCAAACCTACCAGCCACTCCTTGGAAGACTGAACAATCTACTTCTGTAGAGATACTGCCTCGGAAATCCAAGGAGGGGTCGCTATGAGTCGGAACTGACTCAACAGCAGTGAGGTTTTTTTGTTTTGTTTTTTAAATACATGGAGGGTAGCAGCTAAAATTATGTATCTTTGAAGACTAAGGTATGGTATTTCCAATAGCCTCATATGCAAGTGAAAGCTGGACAATGAATAAGGAAGACCAAAGAAGACTTGATGCTTTTGAGTTGTTGGAGAAGAATACAGAAAATACCACGGACTGCGAGAAGAACTAACAAATCTGTCCTGGAAGAAGTGCAGCAGGAATCCTCTTTGGAAGTGAGAATGGCCAGATTTTTTCTCACCTACTTTGGTCATGTTGTCAAAAGGGACCATTCCCTGGAGACGGAGGTCACGCTTGGTAAAATGGAGGGTCAGCGACAAAGGGGAAGACCCTCAACAAGATGGATGGACCCAGTGGCTGCAATATGGGCTCAGGTACAGCAAGGACTGTGAGGCTGGTGCCCGATCAGCCAATGTCTTGTTCTGAAGTACATCGGGTCACTAAGAGTCAGGGCCGACTCAACGCACCTAACAACCACCACCTGTGGCAGGATACTTTTACCGAGGAACAGAATATAGAATCCCTACAACGTATCATTCACAATGCCCAGAATAAAAATCAAGCCATACAAAGAAATACGAAAAATAACAAAACTTCAGAGGCAAGACAATCCGTAGAGACTGATCACAAGATAATCAAGATAGGGGAATTAGCAGACAAGGAGTTTTAAAGCAGCTTAAGGAAAACATGCTCATAATGAACGAACAAATAGAAAATCTCAGCAGAGAAACCGAAACTATAAAAAACAACTAAACTACATACTGCTAACACGATAGTCAATGGGAAAATACTAGTCATTTTCCCTCTAAGATTAAGTACAACCTAAGGACTCTTACTGCTTCTATTTAACATTGTATTGGAGGTTCTAGCCAGTGAAAAATGGCAATAAGAAGGAAAAAAAATTAAAAAGGCAGGAAATCATAGGGAAGAAATAAAACTATCTCTATTTGCAGATGACATGATTGTATATGTAGAAAACCCTAACAAAACAACTAGTAGAACTAATATGAGAATTTAGCAAGAATGAAGGAAAGAGTTAGATCCTAGCGCAGTGCTGTTCAACAGAAATATAATGCAAGGCATAATAGTAATAAAAACCAAACCAAACTCACTGCCATCAAGTTGGTTCCACCTCATAGCAACCCACACTAGGTTTCCAAGGCTATAAATCTTTACAGAAGCAGATTGTCTAATTTTTTTTCCATGGAGAGGCTGGTGAGATCAAACCACCAACTTCTTTGGTTAACAGCCACATGCCTTAACCATTATACCACCAGAGCTCCTTATAATAGTAATGTTGTTGTTGTTAGGTGCCATCAAGTCGGCTCCGACTCACAGCGACCCTGTGTAAACAGAAAGAAACGCTGTCCAGTCCTGTGCCAGCCTCACAGTCCTTGCTATCCCTGAGCCCACTGTTGCAGCCACTGTGTCAGTCCATCTTGTTGAGGGCCTTCCTCTTTCTCGCTGACCCTCCACTTTACCAAGCATGATACCATTCTCTAGGAAATGGTCCCTTCTGAAAACGTGACCAAAGTAGCTGAGAAAAATTGTGGCCATTCTCACTTCCAAGGAGCTTTCCCACGGCATTTCTTCCAGGACATATTTGTTAGTTCTTTTGGCAGTCCATGGTACTTTCAGTATTCTTCACCAACACCACAACTCAAAAGCATCAATTCTTCTTTGGTCTTCCTTATTCATTGTCCAGCTCTCACATGCATATGAGGCTATTGAAAATACCAAGGCTTGGGTTAGGCGCACCTTAGTCTTCAAAGGGACATCTTTGCTCTTCAGCACTTTAAAGAGGTCTTTTGCAGCAGATTTATCCAGTGCAGCACGTCATCTGGTGTCTTGACTGCTGCTTCTATTGGTGTTCATTGTGGAACCAAGTAATACAAAATCTTTGACAACTTTAATCTTTTCTCCATTTGTTGTGAAGCTGTTTATTGGTCCAGTTGTGAGGATTTTAATTTTCTTTATGTTGAGATGTAATCCATACTGCAGACTGTAGTCTTTAATCTTCACCAGTAAGAGCTTCAAGTCATCCTCACTTTCAACAAGCAAAGTTGGGTCGTCTGCATATCACAGGTTGTTAATGAGTCTTCCTCCAATTGTGATGCCACACTCTTCACATAGTACAGCTTCTTGGATTATTTGCTCAGCATACAGACTGAGTAACTATGGTGAAAGTATACAAGCCTGAAACACTCCTTTCCTGATTTTAAATCATGCAGTGTCCCCTTGTACTGTTCAAACAGCAGCCTCCTGGTCTATGTACAGGTTCCCCATGAGCACAATTACGTGTTCTGGAATTCCCATTCTTCTTAATGTTATCCACAATTTGTTGTGATCCACACAACTGAATGCTTTTGCACAGTCAATAAAACAAGTAAACATCTTTCTGGTATTCTTTACTTTCAGCCAAATCCATCTGACATCAGCAATGATATCTCTTGTTCCACGTCCTCTGAATCCAGCTTGCATTTCTGGAAGTTCTTTGTCAATATACTGCTGTAACCATTTTTTAATTATCTTCAGCAAGAGTTTCTTGTGTGTGATATTAATGATAAACCAAAACGAAAACAAAACTCACTGCCGTCAAGTTGGATCCAACTCATAGCGACCCCTCCTTGGGTTTCTGAGGTGGTATCACTCTGGAAGCAGATTGCCCAATCTTCCTTCTGAGGAGTAGCTGGTGGGTTTGAACTTCCATCCTTCTGGTTAGCACTCAAATGCCTTAGGCATTATGCCACCAGAGCTCTTGATATTAATGATACTGTTTGATAATTTCCACATTCTGTTGGATCACCTCTCTTTGGAATGGGTACAAACATGGATCTCTTCCAGTCAGTTGGCCAAGGAGCTGACTTCCAAATCTCTTGGCACAGACAAGTGAGTGCCTCAAGCGCGGGATCCATTTGTTGAAACATCTCAATGGATATTCCATCAATTCCTGGAGCCTTGTTCTTTGCCAATTCCTTCAGTGCAGCTTTGACTTCTTCCTTCAATACCATTGGTT
>NW_006927849.1:0-751 GCF_000298275.1 Orycteropus afer afer | reverse complement strand
ACTGACTGCGTGTTTGGTCAATTTCAGACTGCAGAAGTTGGTAAAAAATCTTCAATTTCCTCATCTTTGGCTTTGGTGATTGGTGCATAAATTTGAATAATAGTAGTATTAATTGGTCTTTCCTGTAGGTGTATGGATATTATCCTATCACTGACAGCATTGTAATTCAGGATAGATATTGAAACATTCTTTCTGACAATGAATGCCACGCCATTCTTCAATTTCTCATTCCTGGCATAGTAGATCATATGGTTGTCCTATTCAAAATGGCAAAACCTGTCCATTTCAACTGACTAAGGGCTAGGACATCTATCTTTATGCATTCCATTTCATTTTTGACAACTGATTTTCCTATATTCATATTTCGTACATTCCATGTTCCAATTATTAAAAGATATTTGCAGCTGTTTCTTCTCATTTTGAGTCATGTCACATCAGCAAATGGAGGTCCCAACAGCTTTGCTCCATCCATGTCATTAAGGTCGGCTCTACTCTGAGGAGGCAGCTCTTCCCCAGTCACATTTTGAGTGCCTTACAACCTGAGGGGCTCATCTTCTGGCACTATATCAGACAATGTTTCAGGGCTATTCATAATGTTTTCCATAATATATCAGACATTATTTCACTGCTATTCATAAGGTTTTCACTGGCCAATTCTTTGAGTGTGGAGTCATCTATTTGGCTTTTCAACTCTTTTAACGTCTGATTTATGTATTTGGGGGCTCTTTCATTGGGTCCATAAATATTTATT
>NW_006927848.1:7543-8302 GCF_000298275.1 Orycteropus afer afer | reverse complement strand
GTAAACTGTGGTCAATGACATGAGACAAAGTATATGTGAACTGCTGTATGGAAAGTGAATTTGCTCTGTAAATCTTCACCCGAATCACAATAAAATTTTTTTTTAAAAAAGGACAAATACTGTATTAGTCCACTATTATTAAAAGTAAAGGGAAGGTTTAAATATGGAAGGAAACTTTCTTTGTTGGGTACCAGGGAGGGGAGGAGAGAGTAAGGAAAATTGCTAGACAGAGAAGAGACAAGTACTGATTTGTATGAAAGGAAAAACAATGTACCAAAAGCAAATGACCAACACAATAATGCTAAGGAAAAAAAGAGATACAAAGAGGTGCACAATAGGTATAGACAGCAAAGATAAAAACTTTTACATACAGAACACAGCATTATTGTAATAACAAATATTAATCTATGGGTGGATACATAGGCAGACAGGTTGAATTATCAGGTATATCTAGGCAAAAGAGAATATACTGTGACCATATATAAGTTTGGCAGATGATATTTCTACATATGTATTTGTATGTGCTATAAGAATGTCCATATATATAGCAGAGAGAACAGGGAGAAAAGTTACATAGCCATAGCCAAACATCCTGCGGGAGCGAGTCATTGGGCCAGTGGGCTCAGGACCATGGTTGAGGGGGACATCAAGCTCAATTGTTATAACATCCTACATAAAAATATTGCTCTACATCTTACCCTGGTAAGTAGTGACTGGGGTCTTAAAAGCTTGCAAGTGGCTATCTAAGATGCAAAAATT
>NW_006927848.1:3397-4408 GCF_000298275.1 Orycteropus afer afer | reverse complement strand
TAAAAAAAAAAAAAAGAAAAGAAAAGAAAATGAATTGGCTCAGCAAACTTTCACCCTAATTACAATTTTAAAAAATAATAAAATATTTCAATCCCCTTGTGCAATTTAATCTCAATTCCTTTTGTCTTTCTTCACCAAAAATGGACAATAAACAGACACCATCTTCTGCCTAGAAGATTTTTTTAATAGCTGAAAGCATTATTAAATGGCTCTTCAGGTTTCCTTTGGTTAAGAAAAATTATAGCTTCCAGTAAATGTATATTTCACACGGTGGAAGAATACCCAGTTCTTTTTAATATCTTTAATGAAAACATCCACCACTGTCTGCTTGTGGTACTGTGGTAGCATGAGTGTTCCTATGATGCTAGGAGTATGTCACAGGTATTTCAAATGGCAGCAAAGTCACCTATGGTGGATAGTGGTCCAGATTAAGACAGACTAGGAAGAAAGATCTGGTGATCTACTTCTAAAAATTAGCTAATGAAAACAAAACATTGTCTAATGTAGTAATGGAAGATGAGCTCCCTAGATTGGAAAGCACTCAAACTACACTGTAGTTGCAAGAACAGACTTGAGCGGACCAACAATCTCATGAAGATGACACAGGAACAGGAAATATTTTCATTCTGTTATATATAAAATCATGATTAGTTGGAGATGACTAGACTGCCACTAACAGTCACACATAATAATGAAAGCACAGCTCCACAAACTTAGCATATCAAAGTAATTTCTTTTTGCAAATCAACTAAACAGGTCAAAGATCCAAACTTAAAACATATTCATAATAACAAAAACAATACAAATGAAGCATAATATAAACTTTCTTTTTAAAAAAAAATTTTATTTTTATAGTGATTTGGATGAAAATTTACAGAGCAAATACACTTTCCATACAGCAGATCACATACACTTTGTCTCATGACATTGACCACAATTTAGCACAATGCAACATCTCCTCTACCACTTCCTCCCGATAGGTACCACTTCCCTGTGACCATCCCTCCATGC
>NW_006927848.1:0-538 GCF_000298275.1 Orycteropus afer afer | reverse complement strand
TAAATGGTATTCAATTCCTTATTCCTTCTTCAGCAATCTCTTTGCTGGTGTAGAGGAATCCAACTGAGTTTTGGATGTTGGTCTTATATTCTGCCACCATGCTATATCTCTCAATTAGTTCCAGTAGATTTTTGACTGAGTCTCTTGAGTTTTCTAGGTATAGGATCATATAATATGCAAATAGGGATAGTTTGACTTCTTCCTTACCAATCTGGATGTCTTTGATTTCCCTTTCTTGCCTTATGATCCTGCTAGGACTTCCAGTACAATGTTGAATAGAAGTGGTGATAGTGGGCATCCTTGTCTGGTTTCTGTTCTTGAGAGGAATGGTTTCAGGTCTATCTCCATTGAGAATAATGTTGGCTATTGGTTTTGCATAAATGCCCTTTATTATGTTGAGGAATATCCCTTCCATTCCTATTTTGCTGAGAGTTTTCATCAGGAATGGGTGTTGGATTTATCAAATGCCTTTTCTGCATCAATTGATATGATCATGTGGTTCTTCTCCTTTGTTTTATTTATGTGGTGGATGACGTTG
>NW_006927847.1:6416-7010 GCF_000298275.1 Orycteropus afer afer | reverse complement strand
ATAAGGTTGGCAGACAATGGTCCTATAAGTTTATGTGAATGATCAGAATTTCCAGGTGTATAGTAGAGCTGACAAGCGGAAGGTTGTGGTCACTGCTTGGTCAAGCCAGCTACCTAGAGGGACTGAGTAGTTGAGCCTGTGGGCTTGGGACCATAGTCACAGAGGACATCAAGCTCAATTGGCATAACATACTATATAAAACATTGTTCCACCTCCTACTTTGGCGGGTAGCAACTGGGATCTTAAAAGCTAGCAAGCTGCCCTCTAGATGCAATGATGGGTCTCTCCTTGTCCAGAGCAAAGAAAAATGAAGAAAACCAAAATTCAAGGAAACAATTAGTCCTAGCGACTGGTACACCATCTGATCTGCAGCCTCTACAACTATGAGACCAGAAGTACTAGATGGTGCCCGGCCACCACTGTCATCCACTTGGAAGGGGATCTATGTAGGAGACCCTTGATAGAGAGGGAGAACAATGTGGAACAAAACCCAAAATCAGACCGAGTAGTTGAACCTGCGGGCTTGGGACCATAGTCTCAGGGGACATCAAGCTCAATTGGCATAACATACTATACAAAACATTGTTCCACCTC
>NW_006927847.1:4588-5041 GCF_000298275.1 Orycteropus afer afer | reverse complement strand
AGGAAGTGGGAGGGGAGCTGTTGCATTGTGGTAAACTGTGGTCAATGCCATAAGACAAAGTATATGTAAACTGCTGTATGGAAAGTGAATTTGCTGGGTAAATCTTCACCCAAATCACATAAATAAATGAATAAATAAATAAATAAGAGCAGTTGAGTGAGATAAGGACTATCACACTAAGCTCACTTCATGATTGGGGCTTACAGGGCAAGTAAAGCAAGAAGACAATAAAAAGGAAAACCAAACTTACTGCCATCAAGTCAAGTCTGACTTGTAGCGACCCCCTTTTGGGTTTCCAAGGTGGTAGATAAATCTTTACGGAAATAGATTGCCCAGTCTTCTCTCCACAGAGTGGCTGGTAGGTTTGAACTGCCAACTTTCTGGTATGCAGTCAAGTGCCTTAGACACTGTCACCCGAGCTCCTTAAGAAGACAATACGAGTAAGTAAATTAT
>NW_006927847.1:0-3836 GCF_000298275.1 Orycteropus afer afer | reverse complement strand
TAATGATTTTGAGTTTGTTCCCCATTTTTCTCCCACTCTATTCAAGATCTCCTACCCTAGCTGGTGAGTGTTTTTGAAGTGGTCAGCCAATGGATCAAACTTAATAGGACAAGAAAATAGGGAAGGATGCTGATAACATGGAAAAAAGAGATGGATCCAAACGTCTAGAGAATTTAGTGAGATTATGGGAATGTTATGGCTGTGAATGAGCCAAAAACCTAATAAGAGATGGTGGCTTTGAGTTGCTTCCAACTCATGGCAACCCCATGTATATTAGAGAACTATGTTCCGTAGGGTTTTCAATGACTGATTTTATAAAAATAGATCACCATGCCTTTCTTCTGAGACAGCTTTGGGTAGTTTCGAGCCTCCAACCTTTCGGTAAGGGACCTAGCAAGTGAACTATTTATACCACCCGACTGCAATCCAGTATATTCTAACTCATGGCAACCCTATAGGACAGAATGGAACTGCCTCATAGGTTTTCCAAGGCTGTAAATATTTACAGAAGCAGACTTCCCTAGCTTTCTCCTGTGGAACTTCTAGTAGGTTCAAGCTGTTGACCTTATGGTTAGCAGCCCAATGCTTTAACGACAGCACCACCAGAGAGCCTTTGGATGATAGTTAGAGAGTAGAATATCAGATTTTTAGATTTCAGATAGAGAGCACACAAATATGATTCCCCTATATAAGTCAAACCTAGCTAGGTATGAAGAGCTTTTTCCAAATGAATGATTTTGTTCAGGGAGGGTTAGGTATAAACCCACAAGGTCATATTCCTTGGGTAGACTTGCCAGCTCATTAAGAAATTGAACCAAACTGTGCATAGTGTTTACATAAGAGCAATGCGTTATATTGGATCCTCAATACAGGCAAGATCCATATGGGATTCCATATCGCAGTAGGGCTTATTAAGACCTCCTCCCTTAGAGCTCCTATTGCTCTCTATGGGATGATAATGAACAAATTAAGAAGATCCAGGACGACCCAGTATAATTTTCTACTCATCAAAACCTCTTCATAGCATTGCCAATGTAAGGAATGGACACCTTATATAACATGGTTAACTTGTTGAGTAATTGCTTACTCTAAGAGTTTCTAGGTGCTCTGGTAGTGTAGTGCCTAAGGCATCTGACTGCTAACCAGAAGGCTGGCGGTTCAAACCCACCAGCCACTCCTCGGAAGGAAGGTTGGGCAATCTACTTCCATAGTGATACCACTTCGGAAACCCAAGGAGGGGTCACTATGAGTCGGGTCCGACTTGAGGGCACATGACAACAACATAACAAGAGTTTCTAAGGAAGGGTTTCACAAATGTCCTATTATCAGGTTGGTTTTGGCAACAGGAAGTTCTGGAAGAAAAGACATATGACCTGGTGCTTTGTAAAGAACTCTTGATTTCATTTATTTTATATTAAGGGAGCTTTGTGTCTTGATCAAATGAACAGGAAACTGAAGGCCAGCATATGTGCATAGAATAGCAGAGGAGGTCACTGACTTCTCAGATAAACTAGTTGTGGCTGTGGCCAGAAAATAATACAAATACGATTTTGACAGCAGCTAATCTCTGTGCTGCTCAGTCACCTGCTACAAAAGAGGCAGATTTTGTTCTCTGATATTCATAGGTTTCACCAAATCCACTAGCCCCATTGTTTATGTTTTTGTTCACTTAAAGAAGAACTTAGATTCCTTTTATCTTGAACTTTAATTTTAATTAAGCATAGATATTAAATATGGCAAATAACAATGCCTCATAATGTCTTTCATGCATACTATATCCCCAGATACTTTGCAGAATTAAGTAATAAAGTTAGAGAGTTAAATGAAAATAATATTAAATAGAGGAGATACAAGAGTTTGGATTTTACCCATAGCAAGCAGCAGAGCTGATACTAGTTGCATAACACATAGAAGAGAGAATGAGAGTTTGAGAGAGAGATGAAGAAATGAGAAACAAGTATATTGTGAAACTATTTGAAATGGACTGGTTTCTAAGAGCATTCGCTACCTCTAGATAGAGAATCCTGATGATCCCAAATCCTCTATAGCTAACAAATTGTTATACACAGCAGATAGCTAAGAAGATTTTTATACCTTTGATCTTCATGGTAAAGCTAGCCTCAGTTGGTCCATAAGTAATTGAGGAAAGGCTCAGATGACTTTTGAGCCTAGGTGAATTATTTGTTTTGGGGAGTGCTAAAGTTTGTATTGCAGTGTGAAAATGTGCTAATGCTCAGTGCACATGCTCAAAGATTATCATACAAGATGCCATTGCAGAGATAGTACTTGTTAGATTTACCAACAGAGGAGGTTGTGGGAGTATTTGAAAGCCAGATGGTACAAATAAGATTCTTTCTTTGTCATGCCTAAAACACAGCCTGTTCCAAGACTGAACAAAACCCAAACAAATCATTAGTATCTTTAGTTTCTGTTCCTGTCTGCTGGGTGTTTTTAGCTTGGTTTATCTGACCAAATTCTGCCCTTGGATTAATTGGCATATAATTCTCCTTGCTGCTAGGCACCAATCTAGTCTTTTAAATCAGTAAAATATTAAGCATAAAAATAATATCTCATCAACAAGGGATAGCAGTAACTAAAAATGACAGATTCAATGGGCAATCAAGATTAAGTACTTTCAAAAATGAAAAAAAAAAAGAGTTTATGAAGTCCAGTGATAGGGATGATTTTTGGTCAAAAAGAAACAGAATTAATTATTAGCAAACATAACAAACTGAAGGATGTAATTTATGGGAAATTATAGTATAATGTTTTGTGATTTTAGAAGGTAAGAGAGAAATAAAAATATTTAGATTATTTACTGACAATCTCGGTAGCATTCTCTGCTAATGAGGCCGAGGTCATGGGTTCAGTCACTATTTCAACTTGTTAGCTCTGTTCTACTTCATTACCACAGCCCACAGTCTCAGTCTCCTTTTGTGCTCTATCTCTCAAATTAGGAACCCAGGCCTCCTTCCCAGTTCCTGAATTCAGAAATGAATCTGAGAAACAAGATAAGTTTTTTCTTGGCACACACAGAATTTGTTAAGTCTTGTTAAGCAGTTTAAAATTTTAAGTCAGGAAATTTTACATAAAATCTCTGGTTTATACACAATTCCTCATTTCTTTTGAAAAATATAAGGAGTTGGCAGCCCAGACCATCATTCACCCATTCTTCCACGCATTAGAGGCACTGCACTTAAGTATAATAAGAAAAGGACACACTTGAACTAAGAAACCTAGTTAACCACCCAAACTCCTGACCTCTGTCTGACCACAACTCACTCTTATTGCTGGTCCAGGAAAATAAAGTATTTCAGAGTGAGCAGAAAAAGGAAGGCAATATCCACACAAAGCTCTATAAGCAGAAAATAGAAAATAAGAATCAATCATTTCAGCTGATGAGAAACCACTTCAAATAACCAACCCCAAAGCAGAAGAAAATTGCAATAAAACAGCTCAATCTTAATTAAATATCCTTAAACAAACATTTGCAGATATGAAAAAACGTCAAATGATAAATTTAAAAACCCAGAACAGAAATGTACAAAAGGCAGATGTGAAGTGAGAGATAATTGAACTCAGGAAATAAATTGAAGGAAAAGACAAAAATTATCTTGAAAATGAACACTATGCTGAATAGTGATCAAGGGAGAAAAGATTTGACTGAAAATATGATGAGAGGAAATGACAAAAGACACTTAAACAATGAGGAGAATGAAGTGAAAAAAAAGAGATAAAAAAAGGATCAGAGAGTTCCGGCAAGATGGCGGACTAGGCAGAAGGATTGCACAGACCCTCTTCAACAAAGAAAAGGGAAACCAATTAACACAGACACA
>NW_006927846.1:5712-6221 GCF_000298275.1 Orycteropus afer afer | reverse complement strand
CTTAACTTTTACAATAACAGACTAATACAATATTTGTCCTTTTGTGATTGACTTATTTCACTCAGCATAATGTCTTCCAAGTTCATCTACATTATACAGTGTTTTGCAGATTCTACATTATTCTTTAGCATTGCATAGTATTCCATTGTGTGTATGTACCATAGTTTGTGCAAAAAATGGCAAGGAGGCCACATGTTCTGACCTTCTCTAATTCCACAAGAGGAAGACAGAGTCATCATCAATAACCTAAGGCCTATTCCTGCCAGGCCAGACATGCTGCCTCCCGCCCATCCTTTCTCCAACCATTCCTCTCAAAGCACCCACAACCTCTCTCCTGGGTTTCCTAATTTCCTGCAGTGGCCACACAGAGTTCACAGATTATGGGGTTTATTAGGGAAGCACCACAGGCTACAATTCAAGTTCACGAAAAATGCTCAGCCTCTCTCCCAGCCCACCGTCCCTCAGCCAACAGTCTCTCATAGTCTCTTTCCCAGCAGTGCTGGTCCTTC
>NW_006927846.1:3573-4187 GCF_000298275.1 Orycteropus afer afer | reverse complement strand
TGACATTTTCACAATGTTCAATCTTCCTATCCAGGAGCATGGGATGTCCTTCCATGTATATAGATCTCTTATGGTTTCTTGAAGTAGTTTTTTGTAGTTTTCTTTGTACTGGTCTTTTGTGTCCCTGGTAAGATTTATTCCCAAGTATTTTATTTTTGGGGGGAGCTATTGTAAAGGGTACTTATTTCTTTATTTCTTTTGCAGCAATCTCTTTGCTGGTGTAGAGGAATCTAACTGATTTTTGAATGCTGATCTTATATCCTACCATGATGCTAAATCTCTCAATTAGTTCCAGTAGATTTTTTACTGAGTCTCTTGGGTTTTCTAGGTATAGCATCATATCATCAGCAAATGGAGATAGTTTGACTTCTTCCTTACCAATTTGGATACCTTTGATTTCCCTTTCTTGCCTTATGGCCCTGGCTAGAACTTCTAGGACAGTGTTGAATAGAAGTGGTGATAGTGGGCATCCTTGTCTGGTTCCTGTTCTCAAGAAGAATGGTTTCATTCTGTCTTCATTGAGAATAATGTTGGCTGTTGGTTTTGTATAAATACCCTTTATTATGTTGAGGAATGTCCCTTCTATTCCTATTTTGCTGAGAGTTTTGATCAGG
>NW_006927846.1:1973-3049 GCF_000298275.1 Orycteropus afer afer | reverse complement strand
GCCAGTGGTTTGTCAATTTTATTGATCTTTTCAAAAAACCAACTTCTGGTCTTGTTGATTTTTTTCTATAGCCCTTCTATTTTCTGTGTCATTGATTTCTGCTCGAATCGTTATTATTCCCTTTCTTCTGGTGACTGTGGGCTTTTCTCACTGTTCTTTTTCTAACTGTTGGAGAGGTTGGTTTAAAGTGTGGGTTTTGACTCTTTCTTCTTTTTTGATGTTTGCATGTATTGCTATAAATTGGCCTCTAATCACTGCTTTTGCTGTGTCCCAAAGATTTTGATGTGTTGTGTTTTCATTCTTGTTTGTCTTAAGGAATTTTCAAATTTCAATTTTGATTTCTTCTCTTACCCAGTTTTTCCTCAAAGAGGTTATTGTTGTTTCCATGTGTTTATTCTGTTCCTGTTGATCTTCCTACTGTTGATTTCTAATTTGATAGCATTATGATCTGAGAAGATTCTTTGCAGTATTTCAAGGTTTTTAAATTTATTAAGGCTTGCTTTAAGGCCTTACATATGGTCTATCATGGAAAATGTTCCATATGCACTGGAGAAGAATGTATATTGTGCTGCTGTTGGGTGAAGTACTCTGTATATGTCTATAAAGCCAAGTTGGTGGATTGTATTGTTTAGGTCTTCTACATCTTTGTTGAGTTTCTTTCCAGTTCTATCTTTCAAAGAAAATGGTGTATTAAAGTCTCCAACTCTGACTGTGGAGTCATCTAATTGGCTTTTCAACTCTTTTAATATCTGATTTTTGTATTTTGGGGCTCTTTCATTGGGTCCATAAATATTTATTATGATTATATCTTCATGTTCAATTGCTCCTTTAATCATTATATAATGTCCTTCCTTGTCTCATATGTTGGTTTTTTTCTTAAAGTCAATTTGATCAGAAATTAATATTGCCACTCCTGCTCTCTAACAGTTGTCATTTGCTTGATATATTTTTTCTAACCTTTGATTTTTAGTCTATTTTTGTCTTTATCTCTAAGTTGTGTCTCTTGTAGGCAGCATATTGATGGGTTTTGTTTTCTTATCCAATCTGCAACTCTCCCTCTCTTGAGTGGTGCATTT
>NW_006927846.1:0-1003 GCF_000298275.1 Orycteropus afer afer | reverse complement strand
CATTAATTCTGTCTTCCATTGCATCACTTCTACTCCTTTGCCTTTCCAATGTGTTATCTATTTCTGACAATTTAGTATTAATCTTCTGGATTTCTATCTGTAGATTTAGAATAATTTCAAATTTTACATTTATTTTGTCATTTTGTTCTTATATTTTCTTCCAAAAATTCTTCTAAGGTTTTTTCTGTGTTTTCTTTAATCTGTCTCTCATTCCTTTGAAGATACCTAAAGATAATTCTTTTGAATTCCTTATCAGAGAGTTCCAATGCTGCTTCTTCCTCAGGGATGTTTTCTGGTCTGTTTCTACCACTTTATCCTGCTTTTTTGTGTGGACTGTGATGGTCTGTTGTCTCTGAGGCATCATGGCATTGTTGTATTTAGATCTCTATTAACTGTTTGTGAAGAGCAGCCAAGGCTGATTCAGGCTCTTCTTCATAGTTTTTTGTCATTGGCCCATTTGTGGAGAAGGCGGTGGTGGCTCTCACTCAGTAAGTGAAGTTGTGGGAGGTGTGGGTGTAGTTTTGTCTTATGGGTACTTTTGCTGTCTCCCACTCAGTTAGACAAAAATTACAATTGAATACAACCATCAGAAAACTAAAGCACATGGACGAAAAACACACATGTAATCACATAGGAAAAGTGACCTCAAAAAAAAAAAGAAAGAAAAAGGGGAAAAGGAGGAGAAAAAACAAGAAAACCTGCAATATCTGTGGATACGGCACTAAGGAAAAAAAGGTAAAGAAGAAGAATAATTAAAGAAAAAAATTAAAACTGAAAAAAGTAAAACAAGCAATAGGGTTACCCATGAGAAAAAAGGAGAAAAAAAAACCAAAAACTAAAATTAAAAAAAAAAAAACTAGGACCATGGAAAATAAAAAAAGCTGAAAACTAGGACCTAGGAGGTGAAGATTAAGAATAATAGTAATAGGGACAAAAGTATTAATCATAATAGTTATTTTAAAACAGGCAAACACAAGCAAACTAATCCCCAGAAAAAAGAAAG
>NW_006927845.1:6099-7506 GCF_000298275.1 Orycteropus afer afer | reverse complement strand
TTTTGTTCCACATTGTTCTCCCTCTCTATCCAGGATCTCCTACATAGATCTCCTTCCAAGTGGTTGACAGTAGTAGCTGGGCACCATCTAGTTCTGCTCTCATAGTCATATGGGCTGCAGATTGGATGGTGTACCAGTTGCTAGGACTAATTGTTTCCATGAATTTTTTGTTTTCTTCATTCTTCTTTACTCTGGATGAGGAGAGACCCATTGTTGCATCTAGATGGCAGCTTGCAAGCTTTTAAGATTCCAGTAGCTATTTGCCAAAGTAGAAGGTAGAACAATGTTTTGTGTAGTATGTTATGCCAATTGAGCTTGATGTCCCCTGCAACTATGGTCCTGAGCCCACAGGTTCGACTACTCGGTCCCTCTGGATAGCTGGCTGTGATCAAGCAGTGACCACAACCTTGACCCTTGTCAGCTCTACTATATACCTGGGAATTCAGATCATACACATGAACTTACAGGACCATTGTCTGCCAACCCTATACATGTTCTTGGGTACACTCCCTGCTTCATAGACATACCTAATAGTTCAGCCTGTCCACACATCTAACCACCTGTATACCCATGTTTGCCTTCACTGACAACACAGTACTGTATGTGCAAAAGGGTTCATCTTTGTTGTCTGTACCTCCCATGTACCTCTCTATGTCTTTCTCTTCCTCAATGCCACCATATTGATCACTTCCATTTGGTACATTGCCCTTCTCTTCACCCAAATCAATACTTATCTCTATCTATCTAACAGTGTTCCCTCTTCCTGCCCTCCCACACCTGGTAACCAACAAAGAAAAATTTCTTCATAGATAAACCTTTCCTTGACTTTTACAATAATGGACTAATACAACATTTGTCTTTTTGTGATTGACTTATTTCAGTCGGCATAATGGCCTCCAAGTTCATCCATGTTATGCGGTGTTTTGCAGATTTGACATTATTCTTTAGTGTTGCATAATAATCTATTGTGTGTATGTACCGTAATTTGGTTATCCATTCCCCAGTTGGTGGACACTCTGATAGTTGGAGCCGTGTGTCAACTTGGCTAGACCACAATTCTGTGTGGTTTAAGCTATTATGATGTGGTTATTCCCATGATGGGATCAGATGATTATGTTTTGAGCAGCCAATCTGTTGAAAGGGAATTTCATTAGGGGTATGGCCACAGTATATCTATGGACATCCTGGGAAAAGAGACATTCTTCTGTGGATCGGGATTCTGTTGTGCTGCCTACAACTGTCCATGAGTGAACAACCCAACATTCAGCCTAGAGATCTTGGATTTGTCATTTGTTGGAGTCAACAGCCAGTGTACTGCCTGCCAGCCTTGAGCTCCTCGGCCCCTGCAGCTGCAAGAGTTGGGAAAAGCCTCCAGCTTGACGTTTGATCCAGGAAGTTTGGACTTGC
>NW_006927845.1:4914-5999 GCF_000298275.1 Orycteropus afer afer | reverse complement strand
AGTGACCCTGCCTCTGTTAGTAAAGAGGGCCCTGCTAATCTGTGGCGTGAGGTGGCAACATTAATATGCAAAATAGCACCACCAATAGATCAAGTACTTTTGAGAAGTGACGCTCTGGGTGATTGGATATTTGATACTTTCCTGCAATGTTGTCAGCATGAGGAGTATAAGGAAGCTGGTTGGTCAGTCCTACTTACACTAGACAAAGTGGTGAAAGAGCGAGATGAGCTCAGAGCTGCTGAGTCTCAGCTTAAGCACCACATAAAAGACTTCAGTTCTTCCAGTTGTGCTCTGAAAGAATGCCTTATATTTTCTAGTAACAGAACTGATATTGTTGAAAACCAAACCCAGAGTCTTATTGTAAGGGTGGCTGAATTACAATGCCAATTAAATTGCCAACCCAGAATAGTGTCTGACATTAAAGTGAGAGCATTGATTGGGAAAAAAATGGGATCCTGAACCTGGAATGGGGTCATATGGACAGATAGTCAGGAAGATCAGGCTATGGAGCCTGTAAATTCTGTTGAATCCCTCCCATCTGAACGGATTAGTGTAAAACCATTATCCCCTTTCCCCTCAGTTTGATGGGATTAGCCAAACTGGTCCTGCTGGGTCATTGCCTGAGGTAGAGGCCATGTAAGACATTGCTGAATGTTCTCAGGAACTGCCTCAACCACCCATTGTTGCTGCTAGACCTATAACTAAAGTTAAGTCCAAGTGAGCCCCAAAAGGTGAAATAGAAAGTGTGACTGAGGAGGTGGTACGCTATACCTGAAAAGACCTACTTAATTTTGCTAACATTTACAGACAGAAACCTGGAGAATATGTATGGGAATGGCTACTGAGGGTGTGGGATAATGGTGCAAAGAATGTAAGATTGGATCAGTCTGAATTTATTGATTTAGGCCCACTAAGTATGGATTCTTCATTCAATGTTACAGCTTGAGAGGTTAGGAAAGGATCTAATAGTTTATTTGGTTGGCTTACTGAGGCATGGATTATGCGGTGGCCTACCTTAAGTCAAGTTGAAGTACCAGACCTGCCTTGGTTTAATGTAGAAGAAGGTATCCAGAGACTGAGGGAAA
>NW_006927845.1:3441-4369 GCF_000298275.1 Orycteropus afer afer | reverse complement strand
GCCCACCAATCAGAGTGGGGGCATATGGAGGTCAAGTTATTGATGGAGTTTTAGCTAAGGTGTGTCTCACAGTGGGTCCAGTGGGTTCCTGCGATGTGGTAAATTACTTAGTGTGGCTATTTTACCCATAAGTCTTTGTAAACTCCAAGGTAGAATTTGCCATGAGCAACTGAGCTCTTGATTGCTAAAGTTGTCCACCTGGGGTGTTTCTGTTGGGAGTGGCACTAAACAATGTTCTGGGAGGTTCCTGCTCTCTCTCAGGTATTTAGAATTCTGATGTTATGATTGGTTGGTTTGGCCACTCTGCTGGGTTAGAAAGGAGGCCTCCTAGAGGCAGAACTCTTTCTCTGACTGCTGGTTGAGGAAGACGTGCTGCTAAAAGAGACATGCGCTCCTGAAAGAGATATGTGCTGCAGGGAAAGAGATGTAAGAGACACGCATTGCTGAGTGAGATACTGAGGGACACTCACTGTTGGGAGAGAGACTGTGGGCTGGGAGAGAGACTGAGCATTTCTCCTGAACTCGAATTATAGCCTGGTGCTTCCCTAATAAACCCCGTAATCTGTGAGTTCTGTGTGGCCACTGCAGTGAATTATAGAACCCAGGAGAGCGGTGGTGGGTGCTTTGGGAGGAATGGTTGGTGAAAGGGCTGAAGGGAGCCAGCATGTCTGGCCTCGCAGAAATAGGCCTTGGGCTATTGATGGTGATTCTGTCTTCCTCTTGTGGGGTTAAAGGAAGTCAGAACATGTGGCCTCCCTGCCTTTTTATCAGTCCCCGAACGCATCCTGTAGTGATTTTTCCAGTGCCCAAATGTATAATTGGAATAGATATACTGAGCAATTGGCAGAATTCCCACTTTGGGCAGCTGTCATGTGGAGTAAGGGCTATTATGGTAGGAAAAGCCAAGTGGGAGCCATTAGAACTGCCT
>NW_006927845.1:0-716 GCF_000298275.1 Orycteropus afer afer | reverse complement strand
TCCTTATGATCAGTTGACTGAGGAAGAGAAAACTCGTGCCTGGTTTACAGATGGTTTGGATGATATGCAGGCACCACTCAAAAGTGGACAGTAGCAGCAGCACTGCAGCCCCTTTCTGGGACTTCCTTAAAGGACAGTGATGAAGGGAAATCCTCCCAGTGGGCAGAACTTCGAGCCATGTATATGGCTGTTCACTTTGCATGGAATAAGAAATGGCCAGATGTGTAATTACATATGGACTCATGGGCTGTGGTTAATGGCTTAGCTGGATGGTCTAGGACTTGGAAGGAGCATGATTGGAAGACTGGTTATAAGGATGTATGGGGAAGAGGTATGTGGATAGCTCTCTCTGAATGGACCAAAGGAGTAAAGGTATTTGTGTCTCATGTGAATGCTTACCAAAAGGTGACCTCGGCAGAGGAGGGCTTTAACAGTCAGATGGATAGGATGACACATTCAGTGGAAACCAGCCATTTTTTTCCCCCAGCTACTCCTGTCATTACTCAATGGGCTCATGAACAAAGTGGCCATGGTGGCAGGGATGGAGGTTATGCACGGTCTCAGCAACATGGACTCCCACTTACCAAGGCTGATTTGGCTACTGCTACTGTTGAGTGCCCAATCTGCCAGCAGCAGAGACCAACACTGAGTCCGCGATATGAAACCATTCCTCGGGGTGATCAGCCAGCAATGTGGTGGCAGGTTGATTACATTGG
>NW_006927844.1:1599-6597 GCF_000298275.1 Orycteropus afer afer | reverse complement strand
TCCTTGGGTTTTTGAGGGAGTATCACTACGGAAGTAGATTGCCCATCTTCCTTCCGAGGAGTAGCTGGTGGGTTTGAACCGCCAGCCTTCTGGTTAGCAGTCAAGTGCCTTAGGCACTATGCTACCAGAGCTCCTAGGTAGGAAAATCTATCCAAGACATTTTTGGTTTGCAAAAGTATAAACAATGGCACTCTTCTCACTCATTTTTTTGTTTGGTTTTAGAAAATATAGTTATTTTTTTCATAAAAAAATAATGTTAACATGTAATGGATGTGTGGTTGCTATTTTTAAATGAATTGTTTTTTAATGTCCAATTTTAATTTCTAATACAGAAAACATCAGTAGTCAGGACCCCCACAAACAGAAGCTTTTTGGGCTTCTCATATGTTCAGGATATAAGAAAGCATCTCGAGACCATAAGTTTGCAAACCATGATGGTAGAAGAGTATTTAACAGCTCAAGGTCATGTGTACAAGTTATTCCTAAGTAGGGTACAAAGAACTGTAAAACAGTATAGCAAATAAAGGTGATTTTATTTTATTTTCTTCTTTGAGTTTTTCTCTATTTGTAATTTTCTTATAGACACAATAGATATAGTTAAATAGGCAAATGCATTAAAAAGTTATTTCAGGCCTTGCCTCACCTCAGGTCCTCCATCAAAGCAGTAGCTGATACACAGTAGGTGCCTCATGGCTATTCCAAGGCGCTCTGGTGGCCTCGTGGTTAAAGCATTCGGCTGCTAACCAAAATCCAGGCAGTTTGAACACACCAGGTGCTCCATGGGAGAAAGGTGAGGCAGTCTGTTTCCATAAAGATTTACAGTCTTGGTAACCCTATGGGGCAGTTCTACTGTCCTATAAGGTCACGAGGAGTCAGGATTGACTCAATGGCAGTGGTTGGTTTTTAGTTTAGTGGCCTTTCCAACTGGCCTGGAAGCAATGATTTACTCCTGAAAAGTGGAGGAGATACTAAATTCTGAAAAAGAAGGACAACAAACAAACCAGTAACAGCAGCTACAATATATGACCAATTCTATTAAAAAGAAAAAAAAAAAAAAAAGCTGCTTGAAAAGGGGGAAAGTCACAACTAAAGCCAGTCTGAAAGCAGGGTTTCAACTTCAAAAATAGGGACCCGGAGCTTGAATTCCTTCACCTTCTCTAACCAGAAAAAAATAATCATTAATAGCAGCATTCTATTATTAGAAGATGCTACGACAACACTAACTTGAAAACAAAACCCTGCCTGGGTCTTTGGTTGCCTTGCTTGCTGGGTGGCCTTGAGTCACCAAGTAGGGGGTCTCAGTGTCCACAACCGTAAGGAGACGCTAGCGAGCATCCCAGAGAAGAGTGACAAGGTGAAGGCTTGACTGGGCGTTAGACGCTCCGGAGGCTTCGGGCCTGGCACCAAGGAGGCCGTGCCCTGCAACCATGCTCCCCCTCTGGGAGGAGACCCTGCAGAAGACTGAAATCCACCCCTGTTGAGAAGCTTGCTGCCAGAGCATCCCGTCCTGCCTCCTCTGGGCCCAGCTCACAGCCCCAAGCCGTTTCCTGGTCAGGCCGAAGGCACACATACCCCTTATGAGGTTTTCCACGCCACCTCTGCCGGCGGCTCTGGCAAGGCCACATTGCTCCCTTGGGCTGCATAATTAGCGGGCTTCCAGTCCCCATACCTGGCATGCTGTGGTCCCCCACTCCCAAACACAGCCCTCGAGTCCCCTCCCCACTGGCGCCACGTCGGCCGCCCGCTCCACACACGTCCCCACCCTTCCTTCCCCCAGCCCCACCTTGCCCACCATGGGTCCCCCACCACTCGCCCACCAACACATTTCCTAATCCGCTGGCAAACTCAGAGCAAGGCTACAAAGCCCGATTGTCACCACCTCAGAGCCAAACTTGGTCACAACCCATTTGGAGACTTTGAAAAGCGCTGATGGGAAAACAGGAAAATGCAGAGAGCTAAAATGAATACTTCCACATCATCTAGACCCTGTTGTCTGCATCTTGCGCCATCTCCACTGTCTGAAATATCTGAAACCCTACCACTGGAAGGTAAGGTTTGAAGAGGTCACTAAGTCTATCCCCTTGCCCTTGGGAGGGTTACCTTCAAAATAAATGTGAAAATCACTGTCTGTCTCCAGAAGCCGATGCTACAGTCTACTGTTTACATAAGAGTGTGGAGTCCCTGGGTGGCACAAGAAGTTAAAGGGTTTGGCTGCTAACCGAAAGGTTGGAGGTTCAAGTCCAGCCCGTGTGCCTGGGAAGAAAGGCCTGGTGACCTACTTCTGAAAGATCAGCCATGAAAAACCCTGTGGAGCCCAGTTCTTCTCGGACACACATGGGTCACCGTGTGTTTTTTTACAGACTACTGACTGAGAGGAGAGCCCACAAAGCCAAGCTCATAACCGTGCATGCCAGCAAGCCACTTTAAACACACAACAAAATACCATCCCTGACTGCTTTCTAAGGAGCCTTGGTGGTACAGTGGTCAAGCCTCAGCTGCTCATTGAAAGGTCAGCGGTTCAAACCCACCACCAGTTCAAACCCACCAGGGGGGGCGGTGGGTTCCCCAGGAAAAAGATGCGGCAATCTGCTTCCATAAAGATGACAGCCTAGAAAACTCTATGGGGCAGTTCTACTCTGTTCTCAGGCAGAATCGATCAGATGGTAATTAGTTTGGTTGTTTTTGTTGTTTTTCCACCGCTTCCATGCCAACTAGGGACACTCTTCTAGGCCACGGTGACAGCCCACCTAGGACAGGGCAGGGGAGCACCCAACCAATTGATGAATTTTCCATTTTAAAGACTGGAGATGGGGGAAGTCCACCATTTCTTTGTGCTCTAACGTTTACTTTCAGCTTCAGCAGGCTAAGGGATTTTGTCTTAATATAATAATAATAAAAAAAAAAGTTATATGACTTTAATTAAATGCACTTATTAAAAGGGTGAAATGTTTGGAGAGGCCGTCTTTGTGCTGCAGGCACATTTTCCAGCGTGCTGTAGAGCGTCTGCATCCGCCCACTCGAGGCAGTTTTTAATGCACAAATAAATCCGCACCTGACGTGCTGACAGATTATTATGCAGCGTGGCAGCCAACAAAAGGAAACACAGGGGCAAGTTTTAACCTCTTGCAGTCACTGAGCTTTCCCTGCTGAGCCCAGCTCTGGTGGACACAAGGGCTGGCAAAGTGTCTGCACCTAGTGAGGCATCGTCCTGTCCCAGAGCGCGTCCCTGAAAGCAGGAGGCTGCTCTCCCATCAGGAGTGTGGCATGAACAGGGGGACAGGAGATCATGGAAGGGGACAGCAGGGAAGATCAGCTCTGCTCAGTGCTCCCCACACATCCTCCCTTCCAACTTGTTTATACTTTGGCCATAATGGCCCACGAGCTTTTGCACCACAGCTGGTCACCCATCAACTGGTCAGCTGACTCTAGCCTTCCAGTCAGCAGAGCTGGCTCCGTGGAGGGAAAGCCCAGTCAGGTGCATTTCCCAGCTCTGTCCAACCTGCAAGGGCCAGGAGGTAGAAGAAGACAGACTGTTACTAGAGAGCTGAAGGGGGCTTGGCAGGCTCCGTACCTTGGAGCCAGGCTTGTTACTACTAGTTGCCATCCTGCCAATCCCGACTCATGATGACCCTTGCACCGTGGAGTAGAAATGCTCCACATGGTTTTCCAGGCTGTCACCTTTCAGAAGCAATCACTAGGCCTTTCTTCCCAGGTGCCTCTGGGTGGTTTCGAACCACCAACCTTTCAGCTATAGCTGAGCACTTAACGTTTGTGACACCCAGGGACTCCAACACATATCACAGAAATACAAACTAGCACGAGGCTAAGGCATTTACTAGCATGGCAGTGATGTGAGGACCAGGGAGGGTTTCATTCTGATGTACACAGGGTCGCCTTGAGTCAGAACCAACTCGACAACACTAATAACAACAATGAGGCCTTTGCTGAAACTAAATGACAGAACCACTTGTCTCCTGTTCCTCTGGTGAGAGGAGACTTGCAAAGTGACGCTCTGGGAAATGCACATTTCACAACATTAGGGGTTGTGGTTGCACTTGCGTGGCCCGTGAGGGGTGGGCCCATTTATCCTGGCCCATACTCCAGGGGCTCGTCTGTTGCTTTGCTATCTATCACTGTGTGGTATGTGTACATAAGCGAGTCTGGCTTCTTTCATGTCTTCCTTTCTTTTTTACTGTAGTGAAAATGTGCATAACAAGGCATACTCCATCTCAGCAATTCCCACGTGTATAATTCAGGGACACTGGTTACATTCTTCAGGCCCTGCACCTTTGCCCAAACCATTCTACCACCAGTAACATCAACTCAATGCCCCCTAAGCAAAGACTGCCGCCCTCCCTTCTCCCGCCCCAATAGCCATTAACCATCTTTGGTCTCTACACGTTTGCTTATTTCACACACGTGAGCTCACACAGCTTCCGTCCTTCGGTGCCCCCTCCGCTTCTTTCAGCATCATGCTCCCCAGCGTCGCCCTTCTACTGGCGCACTAACACTCCCTTCTCTTTATGGCTGAGTGTACAGACCACACCTTGTTTATCCCAGGGATCAAACCAGTCCATTCCAGTTTGACCCCCTGCTGAGAATTTGCCTCTTCAGCCCAGATACACTGAACGCCAATCTATATTTCACATAGTGTATTATGCATACCTGAATCGCCTAGGGATCGCGCTAAAATGTAGGGTCTGATTCTGTATATTTGGGGAGGAAATGCAAATTCTCAGCAAGAGGGCGAAACACAATGAACCGGTTTGAACCCTGGTATATTCACTCATCTGCTGATGGACATTGCAGTGGTCTAGCTATTGTGAAAAGTGCTGCAGTGAACCTTGGAAGACAGGTGTCTGTTTGCACTCCTGGCCATTTCTCTTTAGGGCTGAAATACGACCAGAGTGTTTAAGACCTCGGTTTGCTCATCTGTAGATGATCGCTTTCACTGGGCAGCTGGTCAACGTGAAGGTGAGTCTTGGGATAAAGGAGTGT
>NW_006927844.1:0-614 GCF_000298275.1 Orycteropus afer afer | reverse complement strand
AGTGAAACTGGGACAGAGCTTCTGTTCCAAGGCCAGGATTTGGGGGAGAAGCTTTGGTACAAGCTTCACATTAGCCATGTCATCATTCCCATTCTCCCTCTTCATGTCACTTGGATTGAATATCCCCTTTGGTGCTGGCTGGAAACTTTTGGGTTGCGGCAAGCAAAGGAGAAAATTGTTTAGCCATCCAATAGCCCTCTGTTGTCATGCTTTCTCTCTGGTCTAGGAAAGACTAGCAAAATTCTCATCACCACACTGAAAGTTTCATCCACAAGCAGCCAGGAAAACCCATTAGCCATTACTGGGTGGATCACGCTGGTCAACTTTCTGAGTTTAGGGAACTCTCTACCTTGTGCTTGCTGAAAGTGAGCATGACTTAAGGCACCTACTGATGAAGGTTGAAGAATACAGTCTGAAGTATGGATTACGTCTCAATATAAAGAAAACAAAAATCCTCACAACAGGACCAATGAGCATCATCACAATAAATGGAGAGAAGATTGAGGTTGTCAAAGAATTCACGTTGCTTGGTTTTACAATTGATGTCAACGGAAGCAGCAGTCAGGACGTTAGATGACGTGTAGCATTGGGAAAGTCAACTGCGAAGGAACTGT
>NW_006927843.1:0-6532 GCF_000298275.1 Orycteropus afer afer | reverse complement strand
CCACCAGCCACTCCTCGGAAGGAAGGTTGGGCAATCCTACTTCCGTAGTGATACTGCCTCGGAAACCCAAGGAGGGGTCGCTATGAGTCAGGGCTGACTTGACGGCACATAACAACAACAACAACAACAGAAGATTTGTCAACCATGCCTTCCAGATTCTTACAGAATATGATTTTGCAACTGTTTTTAAATTGAAAAGAGAAAAATCACTGAAAATAATACAACAACTGTGTATCTATCACACAAAATCAAAACAAATATAAACTTTTCATTTTTGCTGCAGTATTTAAAAAAAAAAAAAAAGTTCTCATTCCAAAGCAAATATTCTCACAAATTACATGTATATCATCTTGCCTGTTTTCATGCCTCTACTATATGTACATATAAACAACATACAGTAAATCCCCAAGTTACGAACACCCAGTTTACAACTAGTACTTGCCCTTTACTCAAACCAAACTCACTGCCATCAAGCCGATTCTGACTCATAGCGGCCCCCATCGGGTTTCCAAGGCGGCAAATCTTTACGGAAATAGATCTCCCAGTTTTCCTTCCGCAGAGTGGCTGGTGGGTTTGAACCTCCAACCTTCTGGTTAGCAGTCAAATGCCTTAGGCACTGCACCACCAGAGCTCCTTACTTGCCCTTTAATGTCATGCAAATTTGCCCTCACTTTGGAATGATTGAACCAACCCCTACTTGCAACAGATTCTTTATCACAATCCCTTTCACTTACATGCAGCTTTTAAATCATTGAAAAGGCATTCAGCCCTTCCTCGCACTACAGGCTAAATAAGAATCATATGCACCTGTGCCGACTCACCTACAAATTCCACTTAAAGTCACACTTACGAACTTATCTTGTTCATAACTTGGAGACTGCCTGTAATTGGAAATCCTAAAATCAGACACAGAAGGTAGTCCTAATCCTTTTAGACAGAGACAACTTATTCTATTTCTTTAGAATAAACAACCTTTGTGTCTTAGGGATGGGGCACCAAGGGGATCCTAACAGACCGTCTGCACACAGAGATGGGGTGGGAGGATGGTTAGTTGGTTAGTAAAGTTTCAGCTCTGTAACTAACTTCTATCATGAGGGTGCTTGAGGCAAAAACATTGAGACCTTCATAATTACTTGCCTCTAAGACCCACCACTTTTTAAGATTACCCTTCAGGGGGCTCTATTTTGCCATCTTCCTTTCTGTGTGTGAAAATCAATCTCAGTTAAGAGCAATGACTCTGGAGTTTTGCCTGAGGGCTGTTCAATGCCCTCAGCCACAGGCCCTTCTTCTTCCACATGCTTACAGCTCAGAAAACACTTCTCAATGCTAATCTTACAAGAGTGTGAGCCACACGCGAAGATGCGACAAACAGCAATGCTACATTTTTAATTTTTGAAAACTGGGTCAGTCACAGATCTGAATAGCACTTAAGTACAGCTGCTTTTGATTTTTTTTTTTTTTCCCTTGACAAGTAGGTCTAATTATAAGCTGCAAGAACAACTAAATCAGAAGTGAATATTTGATTAAAATATGAGCATCATCTTTGGCAGATGGATTTAACATTGACTGTATGGTCCCAAAAGAGCTGTGGTGGCAAACTGGTTAAAGAGCTTGGCTGGTAACCAAAAGGTCTGTGGTTTGAAACTACCAGCTGCTCTGCCAGAGAAAGATGTGGCAATCTGCTTCTATAAAGATTATAACCTTGGAAACCTTATGGGGCAGTTCTCCGTCCTATAGGATCACTATGAGCGGTAATTGACTCAATGGCAGTGTGTTTAGTTTGGTTTTTATATGGTTCCAGGTCAGAGTAAGGGTAGTGTCCAGTTTGACTTAGAGACCCTGAACCCCAAAACCTTAATTTGCAGCTTGTAATATGCATAACAAGGTAGGGTGTTCTACCACCATCCCAACTCCGTGGAAAGGTTAAACTGGTTCTGTCAAGTCTGACTCTGACAAGGGGGTAAGCATTTCCCTTATGGCATTGCAACTCCTCCAGGTGGCCATATGCCTTCAACCAGTGTTACAGGTCTTACGAAAATCTATGTTGCTGACATGTGAAGGGTCAGTTGGGGAAGGGAAACTGGCTAAAGCCTCCAGGGCAGAAGAGTTCTTTTCAAATCAAATGCTCAGAAGGCAACCCAATTCTTCAGGCAGGTGGTAGTCCAGCCCAGGCACCAGCATGAGGGTCAGCTGATCACTGAAGCAGCTTTCACTGTGGTTCCTCCTCCTTCCACCCCAACCTACTTCTCCCCTTCCAGATTTATCCACATTTTCCTCTTCTGTGGGCCATGATAGATCCACCCCCTCTCCTTTCTTCCTGCCCCAGCCTGTGGTCATTTTTCTGGCCTCTGTGAGTAGAAAATCTGTAAGCTCGCCAACCAAACTTTCTGTCTGAAGCGGTATTTCCAGCCTTTATAAGTGGGTTGCTCCTGTGTTTCAGCACAGACCAGGAATGGGAGCTACCCTTAAGGATAAAATGTTAAAAGGTTTAATGATCTCAGCGGTGATAGTAGGGCATGATGAGGGGAGGAAAGTTTGTATCTTTCTCTCTCTCTCTTTTTTTTTTTTTTAAGATTCTCTGTTCTTGCCATCTTTTCAATTTATTGACCAGTAAGTTCACATAAGGAGGTTCCTACTATACCGTTACTAGCCAGAATTCATTGAGTACCTATTATGTGTCAGCACTATCTTAGAGGCTTTTCATTATTTGTATTCCTTTCTTTATTCTTGTGTCTTTATTCTCACAAGGTACAAAAAGAAACTGAGGTTCCCAGAGGCTGATAATCTCACTTAAGATAACTCTGCAAGGAAATCATGAAATAAGAATTTGATTATTTGTCTCTTCTACTGAATAACCAAGAAGAGATTACATACTGGGTTAGAACAATTGACTGTCCAGACCGGAGTCTTTGTGATTGTGACACAAAGGAAGCATTTGAAGGAAGACATGCTGGAATCTCATTAGCTCACAGGTTAGGTGTGTGCTCCTATATCCCTATCTACCTATACTCACCTATTAGGAAACTAACATTTATTAAGTATTTACTATGTGCCACCACCACCTCTCCATCAGTTTGTCATATAGTGGTGACTCCTTGCTTGCCTAAGGAGCTCTGGTGGCATTGTGGGTAAGACATTTGGCTGCTAACCAGAAGATCAGTGGTTCAAAGCCACCAGCTGCTCCGTGGAAGGAAGATAAGACAATCTACTTCTATAAAGATTTACAGCCTTGGAAACCCAATGGGGGTTGCTATGAGTTGGAATCAACTTGATGGCAGTGGATTTGGTTTGGTTTTTGTGGATTGCTATAATGCTGGAAGACATGTCACAGATATTTCAAATACCAGCAAGGTTACCCGTGGTAGACAGGTTTCAGTAGAGCTTCCAGACTAAGACAGACTAAGAAAAAAAGCTTATCTACTTCTGAAAATTAGCCAAAGAAAATGCTATGGATCACAGTAGAATATCGTCCGATACAGTGCCGGAAGATCAGCCCCCTAGGTTGGAAGACACTCAAAATACAGGGTGGCCACGAAAATAGACTGGAGCATCCCAACAGTTGTGAAGATGGCACAGAACAGGGCAACATTTTGTTCTGTTGTACAGGGATCACCATGAGTTGCAGCCAATATGATGGCAACTAACGACAACAGCAATGTACCAAATACTGTGCTGGACACTTAACATTTTATCTCATCTGCTTCTTATTATCCTTCTACGAAATGAGAATTATTAGTACCATTTTTATAACACGGAAATTGGTACTTAGAGTCATTATGCAACTTCCCCAAGTTCATACAGCCAGTGAGGGTAGAGCCATCCTTTGAACCCAGCAGAGCCTACTCCATGTGGCCTTCATAAATTGGAAGCTGCTCCTCTTGGATCTATTTCTATTTTTAAGCAGTCCAGGACAAACTATCTTATAACTAAGTATAAAAAAAATATTCATTATATTTGTGAAAATATGGTTCACTCTTTATGGGGCAGGTGGAATCAAAAGCAGGCAGTCATATGCTATGTTCTAACCCAGTATGTAATCTCTTCTTGGTTATTCAGTAGAAGAGACAAATAATCAAATTCTTATTTCATGATTTCCTTGCAGAGTTATCTTAAGTGAGATTATCAGCCTCTGGGAACCTCAGTTTCTTTTTGTACCTTGTGAGAATAAAGACACAAGAATAAAGAAAGGAATACAAATAATGAAAAGCCTCTAAGATAGTGCTGACACATAATAGGTACTCAATGAATTCTGGCTAGTAACGGTATAGTAGGAACCTCCTTATGTGAATTTACTGGTCAATAAATTGAAAAGATGGCAAGAACAGAGAATCTTAAAAAAAAAAAAGTGCTCTGTCCTGATGCACTTTCAGGAGGAGTTATTCAAATGACTGAGACCTGAGAACCTGAATGGCATAATGGTGTCAGTGTCTAAAAACACCTGAAAAAAAATTCATTATATTTGTGAAAATATGGTTCAGCTCTTTATGGGGCAGGTGGAATCAAAAGCAGGCAGTCATATGCTATGTTGCAGCTTCTTGGGGCACGGACTGTCTCATTCATCTATTTCCATAGCCCCTAACACAGGACCAAGCACACTGTAATTACCACCATTTATTGAATACCTACTATGGGCCAGATAACCTTACAAGCATCTTCTCACTTAATCCCCACAGTAATCCTGCAAGGTACATATTATCTCCATTTTACAGGAACTGAATCTCAGGCTCAGAGAGGGTTAGCAACTTGCCACTAATGAGTAGCAGAACTGGTAAAATTCAGGCTATCAAAAAAGGATTTGAGCTGGATCTTGAAAGATGCATTTGAAGGAAGAAAACATGAGAAAAGGCCTTCTCATTAACAGACACAGAAGCAGAGATGAGGGACAAAGCATGGTCTTTCTCACATCTAATTCAATAGCAATTCTTTCTTCTTTTTTTGGAACCTCACTATTATCAACTCTTTCCACAGCATGCAACAGAGTTTTCATAGAAACAACTCAACTTCTTTTTATACTCATATTTCATTCATTTAAATTTTATTTAATTAAATTACCTGATGACTACAGCATGTGTTCCTCAGAAGGAAGATGGGGCAATCTACTTTCGTAGTGATACTGCCTCGGAAACCCAAGGAGGGGTCACTATGAGTCGGGTCCAACTTGACGGTACATAACAAACAGCATGTGTGCCTGGCAAAAAAACTGATTAATTAACAAACATTATGGACTCCTGGTAAGCATAAAACTCAATTGGTGCTGAGCCATTTAACTTTCTTACGCCTCAGTTTCCTCATTTATAAAATGGTGTTGCTATCAGGATTTATAGTGCCTAAGGCACTTGACTGGCTAACCAGAAGGCTGGCGGTTCAAACCCACCAGCCACTCCTTGGAAGGAAGGTTAGGCAATCTACTTCTGTAGTGATACTGTCTGGGAGACCCAAGGAGGGGTCACCATGAGTTGGGGCCGACTCAACAGCAAACAACAACAACAACAACATTAGGATTTAATGAGTTAATCTAAATTTAAAAAAAAAAAAAAAAAAAAAAACAACCTCACTGCCATGGATTCAATTGTAACCCATAGTGACCCTCATTGGGTTTTCAAGGCTCTAAATCTTTACAGGAGCAGACTGCCTCATCTTTCTTCCACAGAGCAGCTGGAGAGTTTGAACCATTGACTTTTTGGTTAACAGCCAAACAACCACTACACCACCAGAGCTCTTTAATCTAAATAAAGAGCTTAGTAAGCACTCAATAAATGCTGGGAGGCAGAAGCACACAAGTTGATATGTTGTTGTTGTTGTTATGTGCCGTCGAGTCGTATCACTACGGAAGTAGATTGCCCCATCGTCCTTCCGAGGAGTGGCTTGTGGGTTTGAACCACCAGCCTTCTGGTTAGCAGTCAAGTGCCTTAGCCACTATGCTACCAGAGCTCCCTGTTGATATGTTAGTTGATATGTTTTCCAGAAGGAGTGGAGGAATCAGTTGAACCAGCAAATTGACTAAGTGAGGATACGTTAGGAGCTCATCCTGTATTAGAGCATTAGGGAGAGCTTGTATTAGACAAGCATGCCTGTTATAGATCATGGAAAATCTTCCTATCCAAACACTACCTTCTCACTCCCTGGTTTACTAATTAAATGTGCATTTTATCCTCAGGATACCTGACACATACCTCATCCAAGAGCCTTCTTATTCACAGGTCTGACCTGAAGGCAGGAAGCAAACCAAAAGCAAGTTTCTCCTCCTTCAACATTTGAATGGCTGCCATAAAAATAAATAACTTTTTAAATACTCCCAAAGGGATACTTACAACGAGTTTCTTAATCTCTCTCCCACTACAGCAAATATACTCTCAGGACTATCAGGTTGCAAGGTATGCACAAATGCTGAGAGCGATGCTGTGAGCAAAATAGCTGTACTGTTCAACATTTAAAAACTCCCAGCATTAACTCCATTTCCCAGCTACTGGCAGCCAGTTATGCTGACTTATTTCACTCAGCATAACGTCCTCCAAGTTCATCCACGTTATGC
>NW_006927842.1:6267-6916 GCF_000298275.1 Orycteropus afer afer | reverse complement strand
GAAGGTTGGGCAATCCTACTTCCGTAGTGATACTGCCTCGGAAACCCAAGGAGGGGTCGCTATGAGTCGGGGCTGACTCGACGGCACATAACAACGAAGGTGGGTGGTTCAAACCCACCAACTACTTCACAGAAGGAAGATGGGTAATCTACTTCCGTAAAGGTTTACCACCTTGGAAACCCAATGGGGGTCACTATGAGTTGGAATCAATTCAATGGCAGTGAGTTTTTTTTTTTAATACGGGATCAAAATGACAGGATCAACTCAAAAGATTATATAGGAACCTTAGGAGGCAATGAGTTTATATTAATGAGGGAGGAACAACTCAGAAAAGGAGGATGAGAATGGTTGCATAACTTGAACAATGTAATGTCCCTAAATGCTATGTGTAGTAACTGTTGAGTTGGTGTATGTTTTACTGTGTATATTCTCAACAGCAACAAACTAATTTAAAAAAAAAAAAAAAGAATGTGATAGTGCTAAAATCAAAAACAAAACGAACGGCCTTGCTGTTGAGTTGATTGTGACTTACAGCAATCCTATAGGACAGGGTAGGAACCCTGGCAGCATAGTGCCTAAGGCACTTGACTGCTAACCAGAAGGCTGGCAGTTCAAACCCACCAGCCACTCCTCGGAAGGAAGGTTGGGC
>NW_006927842.1:0-3067 GCF_000298275.1 Orycteropus afer afer | reverse complement strand
TGAACTTTGCTACTAGTGCTGGAGCAAGATGGTGTCTCATTGTTGTTTTGATTTGCATTTCTCTAATAGCTAATGATCATGAGCATTTCTTCATATGTTTTTTGGCCTCTTGAATATCCTCCTTGGTGTATTCTCCCTCTATTACAGTAACTTCAGATCAATGTAATCTATTTTGTATCTGTATTTCCAGATTGCATAATTCTTCAGTCATCTGCTTTGCTGTAGGTGCTCGACAGGCAGCTGACATTTAATTTGAAGTATAAATTTTGTCAAATCGTATTTTTATGGCTCACTTGGTAACATAGGTAGTAATTCATATTTTAAACATGTGAGTGATTACTTCTTTGTAGAAGAACCATGACTGTATTTACAAGATAACATTGAGAATTGGCAAAGTTACAAAAAGTTTGACAGTGTGTAGTATACCTTTATAGAAACAGAATGACTTAATTCAGACTTAACATACCTGATGTATGTAATAAGGCAAAACAAAAAACCAGATTTTTGTTGTTCAAAAGTATACTATTCTTCAGAGTACACTCTGCAGAGTGTACAGGTAAACTTACTCTAATATTTTATATTCGCATGACACTTTTGACTAAAAAATGGTATTACTCGGGTGATTGATTCATCTTTTTCATCAAATTTGAATTTGAATCACTGATTTTTTTTTTTTTAAGTGAGGACTTTTAAAAGAAATAAAAGTTAATACTAATGAGAAGATTAAAAAGAATGTGCAGCAGGCTCTGTAGGCATTTCTCAGAAAAAGAATCATAAATTGTTTTTGAGCAATGGCTGTATTGTTGCAGTGAGTATATTCCCAGACTACTGAGGTATTTGTTCTGAAGGGGGCTGTGTTAGATTGGGTTCTCTAAGGAAACACAAAAACCAACAAAGCGTATGTGTGTGGTGTGTGTGTGTGTGTGTGTGTGTGTATAGAGAGAGAGAGAAATTTATCTTAGGAAAATGGCTCATCAACGTATAGAAGCCAGCAAGTTCAACGTTCCTGGAGGAAACTTCGGGCTGGCGGCAGCCTTAGCTTCCGCAAGCACAGGGGGCTGAGAAATTCAAGGCAGGCAGACAGTACACTGGTTGTTGACTCCAACAAAGACAAATCCGGGCCAAGCAGTGGGCTGCTCACTCACGGAAGTTTGTAGTCTGCACACCAGGGTTCCAATCCCTCAAAGAATGTGTCTCTTCCCAGGATGTCCCTGGATATCTTGGAAGCAGGCCACACCCCTAGGGAAACTTCCCTTAGGCAGACATCTGGGCCACTCAGAACACAGTCATCTGATCCCATCATGGGAACAACCACACAGAACTGGGGTCCAGCCAAGTTGACACACAGCTCCAACTATCACAGGGGCAAAGCTCATATAAGGTTGTTGGGTTAACATACACACACACATACATACACACTTTCATAACTTAAGAAGACTTGTCTTGGTCTTATCTTTTAACTGCTGTTTTCCTCATTGGATAAATAATGGTAAGAATAACAGTAAAGATACATTTAAGCCAAGACAAACCACTGTGGAAAAGCTTAAGTGTTAATGTTTAGAAAGGAGCTCTGGTGGTTTAGGGCTTAAGGCATTTGACTGCTAACCAGAAGGCTGGCAGTTCAAACCCACCAGCCACTCCTGGGAAGGAAGATTGAGTAATCTACTTCTGTAGTGATGCTGCCTCAGAAACCCAAGGGAGGGGTTTCTGCAAGTCAGATCCGACTCGATGGCAGTGTGTTGCGTTGTGTTAATTTTTTTTTAAAGTATAATAAATTTGCCTTCAGGGTTCCTATGGATGAATTCTTTGGAATTTGTTATTCATATACCAACATTTTATTTTAAATAAGAACGACAGAAAATTTGGTACACCAAAAGTTCTGCTGACAACGTGGAAACTGTAAAATTTAGATAAAGATTTAAGGATTCTTTTACATGTTCAAAATGGGAAGATTCACTTTTCTGAGTGTTATGTTTGTAAGTTTCCACAGTTTTCTAATGAATAGTTTTCTGAAGGTGCTTTTTTATTGATAAATTATGTGATAAGTTATATACAGAGAGGTTCTTCAAATAAAAAGTGTATTGTTGTTTTGTGCCATTGAGTCAATTCAGACCCATAGCAACCCTATATGACAGAATAGAACTGTCCCATTTGTTTCCTAGACTATAATCTTTTTTTTCTTTTAAATTTTTTATTTTGGTTTGGGTGAGTTGACAGAAAAACTCATTTTCCATACAGCAATTCAAACACATTTTGTCTCATGACATTGACTGTAATTCCCTACAGTATAGCAGCTCACTTCCCACTTTCTCCCCATAGTTATCTCTTCCCTGTGTCCTTCCTTCCTGTGTACTCCCACTCCCCAGCTGTCTCCCTGTGCAAACACTGCCCTTCTATTCTCCCAGGAGTGAATGCTCCAAGGAGTATATCTATGTGATGTAAATGTTCACCCCATATGCCTGTCTGTTGTTTGGCTGGAAGCCACAGGAGTGAGTTTAATTCCAGACCTGAAGGGTGGCTAGGGGCCATAGTCTCAGGCTCTATCAAACCAATAAACCTGGTCTGTTTTTATGATTTTGAGTTTTGTCCCAAGTCTGTTTTTATGATTTTGAGCTTTGTTCCACATTGTTTTCCCAATCTATCCAGAATCTCCTGTACCGATTCCCCTCTGAGTGGTTGATAGTGGTAGCTGGACACCATCTAGTTCTTCTGGTCTCATGGTCATATTGGTTGAGGATCACATGGTCTGCCAGACCCTTGGTCTAATTGTTTCCATGTGTCTTTGGTCTTCTTTGTTCTTTGCTCTGGACAGGAGAGACCCATTGTTTGTATCCCATTCACAACTCAACAGAGTAAGATGTGGAATAATGTTTTTGTGTAGTAACTTATGCCAGTTGAGCTTGATGTCCCTTGTGACCATGGTCCCAAACCTATAGTAGACTGTAATCTTTTTTTTTTTTTCCTTTTTCCTTGCTCCTTTACTTTATTTTTATTTTTATTTTTTTTATTATTAGGATTTGGGTGAAGATTTACAGAGTAAATTCACTTTTCATACAGCAGTTCACAT
>NW_006927841.1:6678-7153 GCF_000298275.1 Orycteropus afer afer | reverse complement strand
TATAATGATTAAAGGATCAGTTGAACAAGAGGACAAAACTATAATAAATATCTACACACTCAATGAAAGAGAACTAAAACAGATTTTACTAAAATTGAAAGACAAATAGATGACTCCACAGTAATATTAGGAGACTTTAATACACCACCAATAGGGCAAATGGAAAGAAACTCAACAAAGATACAGACAAACTAAACAGTATGATCAACCAACTTGACCTGATAGACATCTACAGAGCACTCCATCCAATAACAGCAATATATACATTCTTGTCCAACACACATGGAACATTTTGCAGAATAGATCATATGTTAGACCACAAAGCAAGCCTCAATAAATTTACAAACATTGAAATACTGCCGTGTCTTTTCAGATCACAATACTATAAAATTAGAAGGATTGTAGTGAGGATGTGGAAAGACTGGGACTCTAATACACTGTGGTGGGTTTGTAAAATGATACAACTACTGTGGAA
>NW_006927841.1:3307-4221 GCF_000298275.1 Orycteropus afer afer | reverse complement strand
GGGATCAATCAGAAAAAAGATCAAAACAAATTGAAGAAAGCTTAAGTTTCATGTGGAATACCATCAAAAGGAATAACCTATGTGTCATTAGAATTCCAGAACAGGAAGAGGAAAAGAAAACCACTGAGAAAATTGTCAAAGATTTGTTGGAAGAGAACTTCCCTAATATGATGAAAGATGAGAATATATCCATTCAAGAAGTCCAATGAGCCCCAAACAGGATAGACCCCAAAAGAAAATCACAAAGGCATATCATCAAACTCACCAAATCCAAAGACAAAGAAAGAATACTGAAAGCAGCATGGAAAAACAAAAAGTTACATACAAAGGACAACCAATAAGAATGAGCTCTGATTTTTCAGCAAAAACCATGCAAGTGAGAAGACAATGGTAGGGTATGTATATATAAAACCCTGAAAGAGAAAAAAAATTCCAACCAATAATTATTTACACAGAAAAATTGTCCCTCAAATATGAGGGTGAAATTAGAAGATTTCTAGATGAGCAGAAATTAAGAGATTTTGATAAAACCAGACCAACTTTACAAGAAGTACTAAAGGGGGTCCTTTGAACAGAGAACCAATAATAGCAAACAACAATGAAATATTAATAAACAAGATGATACAACCCAGAAACCAACACAGTTATGGAAGTATCCAAAGTAAAATATGTTTACAAGATTGTGAACAGGGAACCAGAGACATCAGTTGGAAAATGAGGACAACTATAAACCAAAAACAGGGGAAAATAATGTAGTAACAGAACTTGTAAATGGTGAGGAAGTCAAGAGTGTTGCAAGATAGAGTAGACTGTCTCAAACTCAAGAAGAAAATTATAAATCACAGGGTAACCTCAAAGAAAAATGATAAACCTTCACACCACCTTAAAAAAGAAGATAAGCAAAATATTCAGCA
>NW_006927841.1:0-1772 GCF_000298275.1 Orycteropus afer afer | reverse complement strand
TACAGTCTCCAGAAAAATGAAATAATAAAGATTTGAGCAGATATCAATAAAACAGAAAATAGAAAGACAACAGGAAAAATCAACAAGACTAGAAGTTGTTTTTTTATAAAAGATTAATAAAATCGACAAACCACTGGCAAATTTAACAAAGGAAATGGGGGAGAGAATACAAATAACAAGAATAAGAGACAAAATGGGCAACATCACAACAGAACCAACTGAAATAAAAAGGATAATATCAGGATACTATGAAGAACTATACTCCAACAAATTTGAAAATGTGGAAGAAATGGAGAGATTTCTAGAACCACACTACTTACCTAAACTAACACAGACTGAGGTGAAAAAGCTGAACAGATCCATAACAAAAGAAGAAATTAAACAGGTCATCAAAAAATTACCAACAACAACAAAAAAATCCTGGCCCAGATGATTTCACTAGAGAATTCTACCAAACATTCAGAGAAGAACTGACACCAATCCTACTCAAACTATGCCAATACATGGAAAAGGATGGAATCCTCCTAAATTCATTTTATGAAGCAAGTAGAACCTTGATACCAAAACTAGGCAAACCACTCCCCTTGCGAACAGGAATGGTGATTGATGCTCTCTATCACTTCTATTCAAGATAGTATTGGGAGTCCTAGCCAGGGCAATAAGACAAGAAAGGGAAACCAAAGACATCTAAATTGGTAAGGAAGAAGTCAAACTATCCCTATTTCCTGATAATATGATCCTATACCTAGTAAACCAAAGACACTCAGTCAAAAATCTACTGGAACTAATTGAGAGATTAGCATAGTGGTAGGATACAAGACTGACATCCAAAAATCAGTTGGATTCCTATACACCAGCAAAGAGATTGCTGAAAAAGAAATAAGGAAATCAATACCATACAATAGCTACCAAAAATAATAAACTACTTGGAAATAAATCTTACCAGGGACACAAAGGCTTATACAAAGAAAACTATAAAAGACTACTTCAAAAAACCATAAGAGATCTACATAAATGGAAGAACATACCATGCTTGTGGATAGGAAGATTGAATATTGTGAAAATGTCAATTCTACCCAAAGCAATCTATACATTCAATGGAATCCCAATCCAGACCCCATCAACATTTTTAAGGATATGAAAAAATCAATCACTAACTTTATATGGAAAGGAAAGAGACCTAGATAAGCAAAGCATTATTGAAGAAGAAAAACAAAGTAGGAGGTCTTATACTGCCAGATCTCAAAACCTACTTTACAATCACAGTAGTCAAAACTGCCTGGTATTGACCAGTGGAATAGAATTGGGAACCCAGAAATAGATCCCTCAATCTATAGTCAGCTGATCTTTGACAAAGGGCCAAAATCCATTAAATGGGGAAGTGATTATCTGTTTAACAAATGGTGCTGGCAAAACTGGATATCCATTTGCAGAAAAATGAAACAAGATCTGTACCTCACAACAAACACAAAAACTAACACCAGATGGATCAAAGACTTAAATGTGAAATCAGCCATTCCTTGGAAGGAAGGTTGGGCAATCTACTTCCACAGTGATACTGCCTCAGAAACCCAAGGAGGGGTCACTATAAGTCGGGTCCAACTCGACAGCACTTAACAACAACGACAACAAAACTATAAAGTTCCTCAAAAAGAATGAAGGGAAAATTTAGGTGCCCTAATATATGGCATAAAATGACTATAAAGCATAACACAAAATGCACAAATAGCAGAAGAGAAACTAGGTGAATGGGACCTTCTAAATATTAATTT
>NW_006927840.1:4997-5523 GCF_000298275.1 Orycteropus afer afer | reverse complement strand
GGTCCAATTCGATGGTACATAACAATAACAACAACAACAAAGCTTGATTAGGTCTCAGAGTGCTGGGTGACTCTGCATATAGTCCATCTCACCTTTAATATATAACACTTTAATATATAACACTTGATGCCATATAGTCCAGCTTCTCGGATTTTTATTTGCTTAGCATACAAGTTGAATAGTATGGTGAAAGGATACAACCTTGATGTGCTCCCTTCTTGATTTTGAACCATGCAGTATCCCCTTGTTCTGTTTGAATAGCAGCCTCCTGATTGATGTACACATTCCTCATGAGTACAATTAAGTGTTCTGGAATTCCCATTCTTGTCAAGGTTATCCATAATTTGTTATACTCCACACAATCGAATGCTTAGTCAATAAAACATAAGTAAACATACAGAAACATCTTTCTGGTATTCTTTTCTTTCAGCTAAGATCCATCTGACATCAGCAATGATATCCCTCATTCCACATCCTTTTCTGAATCCAGCTCGCATTTCTGGAAGTTCTCTGTCAATATACTGCT
>NW_006927840.1:2017-3098 GCF_000298275.1 Orycteropus afer afer | reverse complement strand
GGCCCACCTACCTCAGGCCCCAGCCTTAATATAGAGCTTAATGAAGAACTGTATTCCAACAAATTTGAAAACCTAGATGAAATAAACAGGTTTCTAGAAACACACTACTTACCTAAACTAACACAGACTGAGGTAGAAAATATGAACAGACCCATGACAAAAGAAGAACTTGAACAGGTCATAAAAACTATGAAGAAAAAAAAAAAGTCCTGGCCCGGATAGCTTCACTGGTGTGAATTTACCAGACATTCAGAAAAGAGCTGACATGGATTTTACTCAAACTATTCCAGAATATAGAAAAGGAAAGAATACACTAATTCATTTTATAAGGCAAGCACAACCCAGATACCAAAGCCAGGGAAAGACACCACTAAAAAAGAAAATTATAGACCAATATCCCCCATGAGAAGAGATGCCAAAATTCTCAACAAAATCAGCCAATAGATTATAACAATACATCAAAAAAAATAATAATACATCGTGGCCAAGTGGTGTTCACACCACTTCATATGGAAAGATGGTTCAACATTAGAAAAACAATTAGTGTAATTCACCACATAAATGAAACAAACAAAAAGAGCCATATGATCATATCAGTCAACACAGAAAAGACATTTGGCAAAATCCAACACCAATTGCTGACAGAAACACTGAACAAAATAGGAGTAGAAGGGAAATTCTTCAGCATAATTAAGGGCATATTTGCAAAACCCTGTTGAACATAGGGTCTCTATGGGTCTCAGCCAACTTGGCGGCATTGAACAATAACAATGTACAAAACCAATGGCCAGCATTATTCTCAATGGGGACAGACTGAAAGCATTCTCATTATGAACGGGTACCAGATAAGGATGTCCTTTATCACCACTTCTATTCAGTATTGTATTGGAACTCCTAGCCAGAGCAATAAGACAAGAAAGGGAAATAAAAGGCATCCACATTGGCAAAGAAGCAGTAAAACGATCTCTTTGTGGAGATGATATGATCTTATACGGGAGCTCTGGTGGTGTAGTGCCTAAGGCATTTGACTGCTAACCAGAAGGCTGGAGGTTCAAACCCACCAGCCACTCCTCAGAAGGAA
>NW_006927840.1:0-652 GCF_000298275.1 Orycteropus afer afer | reverse complement strand
TGTCTTCTTGAGCTGCTCTTTGAAATCTTCTGTTCAGCTCTTTTATCTTGTCATTTCTTTCATTTGCTTTAGCTACTCTCCATTCAAGAGCAAGTTTCAGTCTCTTCTGTCATCCGTTTTGGTCTTTTCTTCCTTTCCTGCCTTTTTAATGATCCTTTGCTTTCTTCATGGCTGATGTTCTTGATGTCGTCCCACAGTTCCTTTGGTTTTCAGTCACTGGTTTTCAGTGTATCAAATCTATTCTTCAGATGGTCTCTAAATTCAGGTAGGATACAATCAAGGTCATATTTTGGCTCTTGTGGAATTCTTTTAATTTTCTTCAGCTTCAACTTGAACTTGCATATGAGTAGTTGATGGTCTATTCCACAATCAGCTCCTGGCCTTGTTTTGGCTGAAGATATTGAGGTTCTCTATTGCCTCTTTCCACAGATATAGTCAATCTGATTCTTGTGTATTCCATCTGATGAGGTCCACGAGTATAACCACCATTTATATAATTCAAAAAAGGTATTTGCAATGAGTAAGTTGCTGGTCTTGCAAAATTCTATCATGTGATCTCCAGTGTCTTTTCTGTCACCAAGGCCATATTTTCCAACTACTGAATTCTTCTTTCTTTCCAAGTTTCACATTCCAATCACAGTAATAATCAACA
>NW_006927839.1:6636-7740 GCF_000298275.1 Orycteropus afer afer | reverse complement strand
ATACCAATCCTACTCAAACTATTCCAAAACATAGAAAAGGATGGAATCCTCCCTAACTCATTTTATGAAGCAAGCATAAGCTTGATACCAAAACCTGGCAAAGACATCACTCAAAAGGAAAACTACAGACCAATATCTCTCATGAATTGTTATTGTTGTTGTTATGTGCCATCGAGTCAGATCTGACTCATAGCAACCTCTCCTTGGGTTTCCGAGGCAGTGCCATTATGGAAATAGATTGCCCAACCTTCCTTCCGAGGTTACCAGAAGCACTACGCTACCAGAGCTCCATCCCTCATGAATATAGATGCAAAACTCTTCAACAAAATCCTAGCAAATAGACTGCAACAACATATCAAGAAAATCATGCATTATGACCAAGTGAGGTTCATATCAGGTACGCAGGGATGGTTCAACATTAGAAAAACAATCAATGTCATCCACCACATAAATGAAACAAAGGAGAAGAGCCACATGATCATATTAGTTGATGCAGAAAAGGAATTTGATAAAATCCAACACTCATTCCTGATCAAAACTCTCAGCAAATAGGAATAGAAGGGACATTCCTCAACATAATGAAGGGCATCTATGCAAAACCAACAGCCAATGTTATTCTCAATGAAGAAAGACTGAAACCATTCCTCCTGAGAACAGGAACCAGACAAGGATGCCCTCTATCACTACTTCTATTCAACACTGTACTGAAGTCCTAGCCAGGGCCATAAGGCAAGAAAGGGAAATCAAAGGCATCCAAATTGGCAAGGAAGAAGTCAAACTATCCCTACTTGCTGATGATACGATCCTATACCTAGAAAACCCAACAGACTCAGTCAAAAATCTACTGGAACTAATTGAGAGATTTAGCATTGTGACAGGATATAAGATCAACGTCCAAAAATCAGTTGGATTCCTCCACACCAGCAAAGAAATTGCTGAAAAAGAAATAAGGAAATCAATACCATTTACAATAGCTACCAAAAAAAATTAAATACTTGGGAATAAATCCTACCAGGGACACAAAAGACCTCTACAAAGAAAACTATAAAAAACTACTTCAAGAAACCATAAGAGATCTACATAAATGGAAGAACATCCAATACT
>NW_006927839.1:6028-6536 GCF_000298275.1 Orycteropus afer afer | reverse complement strand
TTAAATGGGGAAGAGAATGTTTGTTTAATAAATGGTGCTGGCAAAACTGGAGATCCATTTGCAGAAAAATGAAACAAGATCTGTACCTCACACCACACACAAAAACAAACTCTAGATGGAGCAAAGACTTAAATGTAAAACCCAAAACTAGAGAGTTCCTCAAGGAAAAACTAGGGGCAAATTTAGGGGTCCTAATATATGGCATAAATAGATTATCAAGAATAACTCAAAATGCACAAACAGCAGAAGAGAAAGCAGATGATTGGGACCTTCTAAAAATTAAATGTTTATGTGCTTCCAAAAATTTCTCCAAAAGAGTAAAAAGAGAACCTACAGACTGGGAAAAAATATTTGGTAATGACATATCTAACAAAGGACTTATCTCTAGAATTTATAGAAAACTCCAACACCTTAATAACAAAGAGACAAACAATCCGATTAAAAAATGGGCAGAAGACATGAATAGACACTTCACCAAGGACAATATTCAAGTGGCCAACAAATATAT
>NW_006927839.1:0-3108 GCF_000298275.1 Orycteropus afer afer | reverse complement strand
AAAAAAAAAAAAAAGAATTGGCTCTATCCAAATATGATGGATCCAACCAGGGGCAAAGTTATGATAACTCTTGGCCACAGCCAACCACCCTGACAGAACAAGTAATTAGACCTGTGGGGCTCGGGACCATAGTAACAGGGCCATTAAGCTCAAATGGCGTAACATACTACACAGAAATACTGTTCTACATCCTACTTTGGTAGGGTCTTAAAGGCTTGCAAGTGGCCATCTAGACGCAACAGCGGGTCTCTCCTCATCCAGAGCAGAGAAGAATGAAGAAAACCAAAGACGCATGGCAACAATTAATCCAAGGTACTAGTAGACCATGTGATCCTTAGCCTATACGACAATGACACCAGAAGAACTAGATGGTGCACTGCTACCACTGTCAACCATTCAGAAAGGGATCAGCACAGAGATCCTTGACAGAATGGAAGAATAACGTAAAACAAAACTTTAAATCATTTAAAAAAAAAAAGACGACGACCAGGTTTACTGGTCTGATAGAGCCTGGTGAGACGCCTGAGACTGTGGCCCCAAGTTACCCTTCAGGTCTGGAGTTGAACTCACTCCCGTGGCTTCCAGCCAAACAATACACAAGAATATGTTGTTGTTGTTATGTGCCGTCGAGCCTGACTCGACTCATAGCAACCCCTCCTTGGGTTTCCAAGGCAGTATCACTACAGAAGTAGTAGATTGCCCCATCTTCCTTCTGAGGAGTGGCTGGTAGGTTTGAACCACCAGCCTTCTGGTTGGCAGTCAAGTGCCTTAGCCCCTGTGCTACCAGAGCTCCCAGACAGGAATATAGAGGTAAACATTTACATCAGGTAGATACACTCCTTAGAGTGATCAATCGTGGGAGAATAGATGGGCAGTGTTTACACAGGGAGATAGCTCAGTGGGCAGGAATGCACAGGAAAAAAGGACACAGGAAAGACATAACTTCAGGGAGAAAGTGGGAAGGCAGCTCTTACATTGTGGAACTGCATTCAATGTTATGAAACAAAATGTGTATGAAATGCCATATGGACAATGAATTTGCTCTGTAAACTTTCACTTAAATCACAATAAAAATCTTTAAAAAAAGAAGAGAAAAAGACTTGTGCCTGGGAGAGAGTGATAACTTAATAAATGGTAGCTAATAACAAAGACATAAGCACAAGAATGTACGATTCACAATTCTTGGCAGTCAATGCTAAAGGCCAAAGTCAACTATCCCACCAGAAACTTATTAAAGGACCTGTAAGTTTTCTTCATTCCACACCACCTAGTGTAATGCCTGACTTACAGCAGACACACAAAATGTGTTGGTGAAATGCTCAGAAAATAAAAATTACTTAAAAAATTTTAAAAAGATGATGCAACAAGTAAAGCAGTCTGAACCAGAAACCAGACTTGATTGGTGTAAATAAACCTAATGAAAAAGAAACAGGAAAGAAAGGGATCTGAGGAAATTGCAGAGCTTAGAATTTAAAATACTTTGTATAAGAAAAAGGAGCTCTGGTGGCGTTGTGATTAAACCATTCCGCTGCTAACCAAAAGGTGGGCAGTTTGAACCCACCAGCTGCTCCACAGAAGCAGTCTGCTTCAGTAAGGGTTTATAGCCTTGGAAACCCTATGGGGCAATTCTACTCTGTCCTAAAAAGGGTCGCTATGAGTTGGAATCAAGTCAGTGGCAGTAAGTAAGTTTTGTACAAGAAATGAAAGGAGACCGTGATCAATTTGAGTGGAAACACAGTGGCAAGAAATGAGCCACAGAGTAAGGAAAGCAACAGACAGAAGGAGCTTTTTTTCACTGTGTTCAGTGTAAAAACAGGAGGCCAGGCTTACTGCTGGGGGCAGACAGATAGTGCATTCCTGACAGATGACAGAAAGAAGGCGAACAAGCAACTGTGTTCTATCCACCAAGCGTCATTACTGGGAAACTGCAGGCCCAAACATGTTAGAAAGTCAGTCCATCGACATAACCCTGGACATAAACAAGGTAGGTAGGATGACTCCTTCTACAGAATAGGGAATGGATGTGAGAAACATTCTCCCCAAAGTGACAGATTTACTTGATGAGAAGACATAAAAAAAACTCCAAGAACTAATGATATCAACAGAAAATCTAAATCCATTATTTTATACTCTTTCCTGAAAAAAAAATAAAGATCCTATTCCCAGTATTTCTGTGGGAACTTTTTAATTTGATGAAAGCTGCCTTGGAAATTTACAAATAAATTCTGGTAAAGTACACAGACCATCATCATCAAACACATCCGGGTACTGCACAACATAATGAACACCATTAATGTCATTAAACTGTACATGTGAAGAATGCTGAAATGGCAAATATTATGTTACATATATATTTACCACAATAAAAAATAAGTAAGTGAAAGAAAATAAACTGAAACACAGACCTAGGTAAGTCATATTCCCAACTGAATTGTGCCTTTGGGCAAATCATCTAAATCTCAGTTCCAAATGAGCATCATTATAAGGATTAAATAAAATAATCCACAAAAAGCAATTAGCAGCATACCTGACACACAGCAAATTCCTTATAAATGCAAGCTATCATTGCTATTGTTAGTTTAATAGGAACACAATACGTGCAGCATAAAAGGGTGACAGAAAACTCAAGCTTCTGTAAAGCAATACAGATACAATAAATCAAAGATATACCAAAAAATCAAACTCACAGACACCCCTCCTTGGGTTTTCAAGGCTGTATCTCTACGGAAGTAGATTGCCCAATCTTCCTTCTGGGGAGTGGCTGGTGGGTTTGAACCGCCAGCCTTCTGGTTAGCAGTCAAATGCCTTAGGCACTATGCCACCAGAGACCTATTATAAATACAAAGCATTAACCCAGAGAAACCCAGCACAGGCTCTGGTCACATTTGTGTCTCCATACATTTCTACTGCCACGTGGGTTTTGAAAAATATGTCAATCCCTTTCACACTTTTTGTTTGTTTGTTTTGCAACAAGCAGTAAATCTAGAAATTAAGGGAAATAGTACCAAGAAAACGAATCACCTGGGAGACATGGCAGGCCTTTGAAGTCAGATCAATAGGGGTTCAAATCCCAGCTCTACCACTCACTAGCTCTGTAACTTTAGACAA
>NW_006927838.1:4407-6487 GCF_000298275.1 Orycteropus afer afer | reverse complement strand
ACCTAATCCCTTTGGCTGATTGCTCTTCTCTTTGGCTCCCTGGGTTTTACCCCTTTCTCCTGCTCCTCCGGCCTGCTACTCTGTGCTACACCCGTGCTTACCTTGCTCCCGGAGACCCGGTCCCTCTCGGGAGGGTAAGAAGGGAAAGTGTTCAGTGCAGATCAGTGAGTAAGCACCAGCCCTCCCGTGCCTACCTTGCTCCCGGAGACCCGGTCCCTCTCTGGTCATGTTGTTAGAAGGGGCCATTCCCTGGAGAAGGATGTCATGCTTGGTAAGGTGGAGGGTCAACAAAGGAGGGGAAAGCCCTCAGTGAGATGGATTGACACAGTGGCTGTGGCGATGATCTCAAGTATAGCAGGGATTGTGGAGCTGGTGCAGGACTGGACATTGTTTCATTCTGCTGTGCATAGGGTCGCTATGAGTTGGAGACAACTGATGGCACCTAACAACAACAACAACACACACACACTGCTATCTGTTGGGGAGAAAAGGTTTCTGTAATGATGGTTCCTAATTACTCAGCACTTAACTATGCCCGACTCTGTTCTGAGCATTTTAAATGTCTTAACACATTGAATACTCCCAACACAATGAGGTTGTTGTTGTTAACTGCCATCAAGTAGGCTCCCTGGCTGCTGTGACCTCACCTATGGGACCTAAACACTGCCCGGTCCTGCACCACCCCCCACGAGCTGTTGGGGACTGGGCCATGCTGATCCTTCGGGCTTTCATTGGCTGTTTCCAGAAGCCAATCACCTGACCTTGCTGAGTCCATCTTAGTCCAGAAGCTCTGCTGAAATCTGTTGAGCATCATAGCAACATGCACGCCCCCACTGACAGGTGGGTGCTGGCTGTGTACAAGGTGCATTCTCATGGGAAAGGCGAGAATTCTACCCCTATTTGCTGTCAATGGCCCCATTTTACAGATGGGAAATGGCAACACAGAGAAAGGAAGGATTTTGCCCTGGAACACACAGTCAGTAAGAGGCTGAGCTGGGATGGAAACCAGCCCAAGCCCATAGTCCATGCATTATGTGCCTCCAAGCTCTGTAGAGTTGGGTTACATCAAATCCCTCGAGAGGACCAGCCAAACCAAACTCATTGCCATGGTGTCGATTCTGATTCATTGGGTTTCTGAGGCGGTAAATCTTTAAGGAAGTAGATCACCCCATCTTCCTTCTGTAGAGCAGCTGGTGGGTTTGAACTGCTGACCAAATGACTTACCCACTATGCCACCAGAGCTCTTTTAGAGAGGAACATGGGGGTCTCAATACTCTCTTCTGTACACTCCCTTGATTTCTTGGAGATAATGGCCTTTCTCTAGTTACTAGTATCATCTTTGTCTTTTCAAGGTGACCCTAGACTTGTAGGGGGAGAGATCCAAGATCCTAATGATGAGAACAGCAAAAACAAAGCCTCTAAAATTCCAGGTAGTGGCTTTAGGGCAAGACATGTTTGGATGTAAATCACTTTTCTACACGGCATTCAACTTCTCTGAGCCTCAGTTTCCTCATCTGAGAAGTGGAAATTGTACCACCATTTTCAAGTGTACTGGAGAGATTTAAAAAGATTAATATTTACATAGTATAGGAGTCATTGGTGGTTCAGTGGTAGGATTCTGCCCTTCCACGTGGGAGACCCGGGTTTGATGCCCGGCCAAGGCACCTCCTGTGCCACCCATCTGTCTGTGGAGGCCTGTGGCTCTGATGCTGAACAGATTTCAGTGGTGTTTCCAGACTCAGATGGATGAGGAAGAGAGGCCTGGCAATCTACTTCTGAAAATCAGCTGTGACAATGCTATGAATCACAGTATCTGACCTGCAGCTGACCATGGGGATGGGTGCAGGACTGGGTGGTGTTTCGTTACATTGTGCACGGGATCCTCATGAGTTAGGGACAGCTAACAGTAACACAGGAGCTCTGGTGGCACTTGACTGTTAACCAGAAGGCTGGCGGTTCAAACCCACCAGCCACTCCTAGGAAGGAAGGTTGGGCAATCTATTTCCGTAGTGGTACCACCTCAGAAATCCAAGGAGGGGTCGCTATGAATCAGATCTGACTCAAAGGCAGTGAGTTTGGT
>NW_006927838.1:1594-4162 GCF_000298275.1 Orycteropus afer afer | reverse complement strand
CTCATCTTTCTCCTACAGAGCGCCTGGCAGGTTTGAATCTCCAATCCTTCAGTTAGCAGCTGAGCACTTGCCCACAGGGCTCCTTCCATACCCAGTAGAGCTTTGGTAACTATTTGACCAAATCTTAAATAATCATTTTGTTTTTTAGATAAAACACTAAGCTGCAAAACAAGAGGGTACAAAAAACCTATGCTTTTTTGATGGGAATGTCACTGTGGAAATTTAGCTGAAATTTAGGCATAAAGGTATATTTCTCAAAAATGTACAGGAGCCAGGGGCAGGGAAGAAACCGTAACCATCTCATTATCACTATTGAAAAGCTTTAGTCAACTGTAAAGGAGAAGGACCAGAGGTGAACAGTGCAAGTTCATTAAAGGGCCAGAAAAAAGGGTCCAGGTGAAAAGGTGAAAAATAAGTGGGATTAGTTAGCCCAGAAAGGAAAAGACCAAACGGCAACTTAATTACTGTCTTCATTCCTTTGAACAACGTGGTGCCCTCTTTCACTTCTGTCTCTACTAATGACTAACTAGAGAAGGTGACCTTAAAAGAAAAGGAAGGAAATGTGTGTATGATCTCTGGGACATTTTGACTTGAGAAAATGAACACCCAGAGGTGTACTGGAAGGATTCTGGAGCCTCCTATCCAGGAAAGTCCTACCTTTCAGGTGTGACTTTCCTGGGATGCTGGGGTTGGAGGTAAGGTAGGGAGTTCCCTTGCTGCATCTTAATAGAAGAATGGTGGAAACTGAGGCAGGAGACTGGACCCTCAGCTCTTGAATCTTTAATTCCTGGGGTTTGAGTCTGAGTGTCCAGTTTGGTAAACCTCTCAGCTGTAGCCACGGTGTTAAACCCAGTTACAAGGACTTTGCTGGGGAATGAGGACTTTGGCTTCCTGCCACTGAGCCAAGGAGGAAGTGAAAGGTCAGTTCTCAAAAGTCCAGTTGGAAGCCCAGTCTGCTCTCTGCTGCTTTTGACCTTCCAGACTTTCCATTGAAGTAGCAGAGGTCTCGGTGATTTGGCTAAGTGTGCAGCTGGGGCTGTGAGTAAATGAAATGCTATTAAGGGGCTGAGTTAATACGTAGGCACTGCGGAGGAGGAGGATGTGCTGGAAGATCATGGTTTTCTTACACGTGTTGGTCAGTCTCTCTCCCTAATGGAGGAGAATTAGCCTAGTCAGTATAAACAACAACAAAAAAACAAGCTCACTGCCATGGAGTCGGCCCCGACTCATAGAGACCCCTCCTTGGGTTTCTGAGGCAGTATCACTAAGGAAGTAGATTGCTCAACCTTCCTTCTGAGGAGTGGCTGGTGGGTTTGAACCACCAGCCTTCTGGTTAGCAGTCAAATGCCTTAGGCACTATACCACCAGAGCTCCCAACAGTCTTCCTATTGCCCAGATGGGAGTCCCTGGGTGGTACAAATTGTTAGCACTCTCGGTTTCAGACCAAAAGGTTGGAGGATTGAGTCCACCCAGAGGTACCTCAGAAGAAAGGCTTGGTGATCGACTTTCAATCAATCGGCCATTGAAAACCCTATGGAGTACAGTCATAATTTGACACACATGAGGTCCTCATGATTCAGAATCAACTTGATCACAACTGGTTTGTTACTCAAATGCCCATTGCCATTCAGTCAATTGAGACTCATAGTGAGCCTGTAAGACAAAGCAGAACTGCCCCATAGGATTTCCAAAGCTGTAATCTTTATAGAAGCAAACTGCTACATCTTTCTCCAGAAGAGAAACTGGTGGGTTCAAACCACTAACCTTTCAGTTTGCAGCCGAGCACTTAACCACTGTGTCCTCAGGGCAGCTTATATTACCCAAATGTTGTTGTTAGGCGCTACTGAGTTGCTTCCAACTCAGAGTGACCCCATGTACAACAGAACAAAACACTACCATCTCCTGCGCCATCCTCACATTCTTGGCTAGGTTTGAGCTCATTGTTGCAGCCACTGTGTCAATCCATCTTGTAGAGGGTCTTCCAACCCCTCGTCTGTCAATTTGTTATACTATGGTGGGTTGCATGTTGTTATCATGCACTAGTATTTCAATACCAGGAGGGTCACCTGTGGTGGGTATGTTTGCAGCAGAGCTTCCAGACTAGGGAGGAAGACTCTGGTGGTCTACTTCTGGACAAAGATAAATAAAATAAAGGACTACTACTGAAAACCTTGTGAATAGCAGAGGGGCTCTGGGAGCATAGTCCCTAAGGAACTTGACTGCTAACCAGAAGGCGGTTCAACCCCACCATCCACTCCTCGGAAGGAAGGTTGAGCAATCTACTTCCATAGTGATACCGCCACGGAAACCCAAGGAGGGGTCACTACGAGTCAGGTCCAACTTGACACCTAACAACAACAACAGCAGTGGAACATTACCCAAATTTGTTGTTGTTGTCATGTGAATTCTGGGTGGCTATTTGGGTAATGAGGAGCTCTGGTAGCATAGTGCCTAAGGCACTTGACTGCTAACCAGAAGGCTGGCGATTCAAAGTATGGCTTCTTATACTTTGAAGGAAACCTCACCTCTTTGTATTTCCCCATTTCCCACTCACAGTCTGAAAAAAAA
>NW_006927838.1:0-534 GCF_000298275.1 Orycteropus afer afer | reverse complement strand
TTAGTTCTTCTGGCAGTCCATGGTACTTTCAGTATTCTTTGCCAACACCACAATTCAAAAGCATCAATTCTTCTTCTGTCTTCCTTGTTCATTGTCAAGGTCTCACATGTATATGAGGCAATTGAAAATAGCTAGTCCATGTGGATAGCCACCGTTTATGTTGTTTAAAAAGGGTATTTGCAATGAATAAGTCACTGGTCTTGCAAAATTCTATCATGCGATCTCCAGCGTCATTTCTATCACCAAGGCCATATTTTCCAACTACCAGTTGATTCTTCTTTGTTTCCAACTTTTTCATTCCAGTCACCAGTGATAACCAACACATCTTGATTGCATATTTGGTCAATTTCAGAGAGCAGAAGTTGGTAAAAATCATCAATTTCCTCATCTTTGACTTTGGTCATTGGTTCGTAAATTTGAGTAATGGTCATATTCACTGGACTTCCTTGTAGGTGTATGGATATTATCCTTTCACTGACAGCGTTGTACTTCAGGATAGATCTTGAAGCATTCTTTGTGACAATGAATGCCACA
>NW_006927837.1:5247-6499 GCF_000298275.1 Orycteropus afer afer | reverse complement strand
GGACATACACACGCATACACAATGGCTTCCCACTGCCCTCCAAATAAAGCCGGGGTTACTTCTCTGATCTGTGAGGCCCTCTGAGGCCTGGCCCCTGCCTACCTCCCTCACGTTGTCTGTTCCCACCCCACTGACCTTCCTTTAGCCCTCGTATTAGCCATCTTTTCTCTTACCCCAGGGTTTAGCTTTGCAATTTTCTCTGCCTGAAACACATCTCCCCCGCATTCACCTGGGTAACTCATCTTTGAGATCTCAGCGCTCCTGTCACTTCCCCCAGAAGCCTTCCGGACCTCTCTGACCAGGTCATAGCCCCCCTTACCAGCTGTCACATCACTGTCCGCCTCTTCTTTGTTGTGCTCTTGGCTGTGGCAAGTTTAGCGGGTGTGATTGATTATTTGATTACTATCTGTCTTCCCACTGGTCAGTGAGCCCCATGAGGGTAAGGCCTGTGTGCTGCCTCTCTGAGCTATTATTACAGGACACACAATTCACAGGAACTTTGGACTTCTGAAACCAGAGCTTAACACGGCGTCACTCTGGTTGGCTGGGGCCCCGAGGAAAGGTGACCTGGGCTTGTTTAAGTTCAGTCCTGTGGCACTGCTTTTATTTTCCTTTCTTCCTTCTGACCTTTGCTTTTTCAAGCCCTAAGTCTAGGCAACTCATCATGTCTTTCATTTCCTTAAACTGCTTCATTTCAAGTGTAATTGTTCACATTATTTCCAGAGACCGTTCAGAGTTACAGGCGGAGTTTGGAGTTGTATGACTTGCTTCTGTGTATGAGTGATCTGTATTGTATGCTGAAGCGATGATGGTGATGGTTGTCACCATCATTGCTTGAATGCTTGCTTTGGCCACTTAGGGTGCTAGAAGTGGAATAATAACAATCAGTACAGTGGCTGATTACCCTTCACATTTGAGGAAACCAAGGCCCAGAGGCTGAAAGAGCCTGCTGTAAGTCGCACAGCTAGGGAGCGGCCGAGGTGTTACTCAACCCTGTCTTCCTGACCTGCTGTGCTGTGCTGCCTCTGCGTAATGTTCATTCTGAGCCTCTCACTTTTCCGTGTTACAGATACATCATATGGAAGTAGGCCGTACCTGTAGCCTGCTGCTTCTCTGCTTTTCGTTCTCTCTAATCGGGTACCAAAGCTGATTGCTATCTATTCCTTGAGCCATGGGCTATAGGCCGGGTTCACGTCTTCCACAAATATCCAGATACAGCATAGATTTCATGAGCAGCAATGAAAGGGGATAG
>NW_006927837.1:2968-3947 GCF_000298275.1 Orycteropus afer afer | reverse complement strand
CTCGCTGCGGTGCTGTTGTGTGTGGATGGTCAGAGCACTGCTAAGCCATGTTGCAATCACTGTGGCTCCGAAGACAGAAGCCAGAGTGCTAAAGATTGCCAAGGGGATAGGTGGGAAGCCCGGATTCTTGATTGCATTGCTGGTTTGCTGATGAATAGTCATGGAGCTACCTATCTTGGAGCTGTTTTTATATGCGATAATATTCATGTACTGTTTAAGCAACTTTTAGTTAGGTGTTCTTTTACCTACAGCCAGAAGCATCTTAACTGATATAGGACTCTTCCCATTCAAGGGACAACACCCAATTGAAATGGATTCATAGAAAAGGAATGGGGTTAGAGGGCACACACTTGTTAGCTCACGTAACTGAAAAAACTGCAGTTAGGGCTGGCTTCAGGCTTAGCTGGATCAAGTGTCCTGGACTCAGTTCCTCTCCATTTTTCAACAGCACTTCCCTTTTTTTTTGCCTCACTCTCAGGTAAAGCCTCTCCAGGTGGTAGGCCTCTACAGCTTCTTAACCTTACAATAACAATTGTGTGGGAAAAGTAGCCTCCTCTTCCCTCTGGTTCCACCAGGAGTCATGGAGTGGACTCTGAGCGTGTGGTGGCCACCCTAGAATTGGCGATGGGGTAGAATGGTGTTGGGGGCCAGCCAGAGCTCTCTATGTACAAGGTTCATTTCTTCATTGATGTTGCAGAACTATTGCAGCCTGAATAGCCATGTCTCAGGAGAGGTGATAGAAAGTAGCTTTCTATACTTATTTGCTAACTCAGGTGATTGGAAAGCTAAGAGTACTTCCAGGGAAAGGATGCTGGTGCCCAGAAAGTATTTTTTATTAAATCAGAGGACATTTGATTAGAATTTCAAAATGCTGACAAAGCTGTCGGAATAGTTCTGTATTGGTCCTGTAGAGACCGGTGGAACCCCAGAGTCTGTGGTCTTTAGACACCCTTCAAGCCTGGAATGGAACCCATCCCCC
>NW_006927837.1:614-2153 GCF_000298275.1 Orycteropus afer afer | reverse complement strand
ACTTTACTGTATTTTCAAATGAATGAACAGACTTTTTTTCACTCCTTATAAAAACCCAACATCAACCTGAAATTCTAAAGATATTTCCTTGGCCCTTGTTCACGGTTCTCCAGATACTTTATGCACTTTATGGAATTCTATAATTTGGGCCTTTTTTCTTTTTCTTGAAAATGATTTTTTTGCACAGCTAAACAACTCTACAGAAAAAAGAAATATCCTGTCCAGTGAGAAAGTCACTGTTTTTATCATACTGCGTTCTCTTGCAGAGCAATGTGCAAACGTAGACACAGGTATTAGCCGATTGCTTGTTTTCCTTTAAGGGGCTCTGGTGGTTCACGAGTTAAAGCATTTGGCTGCTAACCATATGGGTGGTGGTTCAAACCCACCAGCTGCTCTGTGGAAGAAAGTTGAGGCAGTCTGCTTCCATGAAGATTTACAGTCTTGGAAACCCTATGGGGCAGTTAGTTCTACTCTGTCCTCCAGGGGCACTGAGTTGGAATGGACTTGACCGCAGCGGTGTTGTTTTTTGTTGTTGTTTTGTTTTACTTTGAGTTTGTATCATTCTTTTTGTGTGTATTCTTTCCTTTTTAGTGTTCTTTTCATGAGTTAGTTGAGTTCATGTATTTATTCTTCTGGCCATATGGTACCGAGTCGCCATTGATATATTTTGAATTGAAATCTATAAGGAATGAGAATGAAATAATTATATTGCCCAATATCAGTTGTTGAATTTAGCAAAAAAAGAGAGTAGATTGTTTTTTCATAATCATGCTTTATTTTGGAGCAAGGAAAGGCCAGAGTGGGGTGAAGTCAAAAGACTGGCACATCAACCAGTTTCAGGGTCACTTGCTGGCCATACCCTCAGACAAGCACCTTAACTATCTGAGCCTTCTCCTTGCTGTACAAGGACAAGTTTAAAGTGACAAATTCTGGAAGAAGGACCTCAACGTAGTGCCTAAGGCACTTGACTACTACCCAGGAGGCTGGCGGTTCAAACCCACCAGCCACTCCTCGGAAGGAAGGTTGAGCAACCTACTTCCATAGTGATACCGCCTCTGAAACCCAAGGAGGGGTCGCTGTGAGTTGAGTCTGACTCGGTGGCACATAACAACATCAACAGCTCCTGGTCCTCTGAATGAAGACGTGGTGCCCACAATGAGATGTGTGTGCAAAGATCCATTGGGGACACAAAGAAAATATTAGAATGTGTGTCTGTTTGTTTTTTAATCTCATTCTTTTTCCATGTTGTATTTTTTTTGTATGTATTTTAAAATATATTAGTGCAGTAGCACTTGGATATAATTAAACATTTTTTTATCTTTAAGCTTTTTGTTGTACAAAAAAAAATTTTTTAATGTATCTTGAAGGTACATGCTCAAATTCTTTTTACTAGAGGGAATGTACAATTTTCTAACAAAATTGGAGACCCTTGTGTCTGCTGGGCAAAAAAAAACCAAAACTAAACTCACTGTCGTCAAGTCAATCCTGACTCGTAGCGACCCCTCCTCAGGTTACTTTCTTTCTTTTTTTTTTTTTTTT
>NW_006927837.1:0-450 GCF_000298275.1 Orycteropus afer afer | reverse complement strand
CCATGATTGTTCTCTCCAAGGAGTGTATCTACCTCAGGCACATGTTCAACCCATATGCCTGTCTTTTGTGTGGCTGGAAGCCACAGGTATAGGTTTAATTCCGGACTTGAAAGGCAGCTGGGAGTATAGTCTCAATGGTTCCACCAGGCTCTATCAGACCAGCAAATCTGGTGTCCCCCCCCACTTTTTTTTCCTCCAAATGATTTTGAGTTTTGTCCTCCTTGGGTTTTTGAGGCAGTATCTTTACGGAAGCAGATTGCCCAGTTTTCCTTCCAAGAAGTGGCTGGTGGATTTGAACTGCCAGCCTTCTGGTTAGCAGTCACATGCCTTATTTCCTTGGTGAAATAATTTGATTTGCCCTTTCTTTCTTTGTTTTTAATTCTGGTTTGGGTGAAAGTTTGCTCTCAATCAATGGGGTGAAATTGATACAGCCACTTTGGAAGACAATCT
>NW_006927836.1:5967-6559 GCF_000298275.1 Orycteropus afer afer | reverse complement strand
ATCACTCACATTTGGTACATTGCCCTTCTCTTCACCAAAATCACTACTTATCTCTATCTGTCTAGCAGTGTTCTCTACACCTAGGTTGTTTCCATCTTTTGGTTATTGTAGATAGTGCTGCGATGAACATGGGTGTGCATATGTCTGTTCTTGTCATGGCTCTCACTTCTTTAGGATATATATAGTAATGTACTGGGGCAAATGTACTGGGTCAAATGGTATTTCTAATTCCAACTTTTGAAGGAATCACCATACTCCTTTCCACAGTGGTTTACCATTTTTCACTCCCACCAGCAGTGTATGAGAGTCCCAATTCCTCCACAACCTCACTAGCATTTGTTATTTTCTGTCTTGTTGAACTTTGCTACTAGTGCTGGAGCAAGATGGTATCTCATTGTTTTGATTTGCATCTCTCTCATAGCTAATGATCGTGAGCATTTCTTCATATATTTGTTGGCCACTTGAATATTCTCCTTGGTGAAGTGTCTATTCTTGTCTTCTGCCCCTTTTTTAATTTGATTGTTTGTCTTTTTGCTATTGAGGGATTGGACTTGTCTATAAATTCTAGAGATAAGTCCCTTGTCAGATATGT
>NW_006927836.1:4661-5282 GCF_000298275.1 Orycteropus afer afer | reverse complement strand
TGACATTTTCACAATGTTCAATCTTCCTATCCACAACCATGGGATGGTCTTCCATTTATGTAGATCTCTCATGCTTTCTTGAATTAGTTTTTTATAGTTTTCTTTGTAGAGGACTTTTTGTCCCTAGTAAGATTTATTCCCAAGTATTCTATTTCTTTGGTAGCTATTGAAAACGATATTTATTTCCTTATTTCTTTTACAGCAATCTCTTTGCTAGTGGAATACAGCTGATTTTTGCATGTTGATCTTATATCCTGCTATGATGCTAAATCTTTCAGTCATTCCAGTAGATTTTTGACTGAGTCTCTTGGGTTTTCTAGGTATAGGATCATATCATGAGCAAATAGGGGATAGTTTGATTCTTCCTTACCAGTTTGGATGGCTTTGATTTCCCTTTCTTGCCTTATGGCCCTGGCTAGGACTTCCAGAGGAGCTCTAGTATGTAATGCCTAAAGCACTAACCAGAAGCCTGGTGGTTCCAACCCACTAGCCACTCCTCGGAAGGAAGGTTGGGCAATCTACTTCCATAGTGGTAGCATAGTGGCTAAGACACTTGCCTGCTAACCAGACGGCTGGCGGTTCAAACCCACCAGCCACTCCTCGGAAGGAAGGTTGGGCAAT
>NW_006927836.1:0-4006 GCF_000298275.1 Orycteropus afer afer | reverse complement strand
TATCAAGGTTATGCTTGCTTCATAAAATGAGTTAGGGAGGATTCCATCCTTTTCTATGTTTTGGAATAGTTTGGGTAGGATTGGTATCAGTTCTTCTCTGAATGCTTGGTAGAATTCTCTGGTGAAACCATCTGGGCCAGAACTTTTTTTAGTGGGTAAATCTTAATGACCTTTTCAATTTCTTCTTTTGTCATGTATGTGTTCAACTTTTCCACATCAATCTGTGTTAGCTTAGGTAAGTGGTGTGTTTCTAGAAATCTGTTCATTTCTTCCAGATTTTCAAATCTGTTGGAGTACAGTTCTTCATAGTATGTTGATAGTATCCTTTTTATTTCAATTGATTCTCTTGTAATGTCACCCACTGCATTTCTTATTCGTGTTATTTTTATTCTCTCCCTCCTTTCCTTTGTTAAATTTGCCAGTGGTCTGTCAATTTTATTGATCTTTTCAAAGAACCAACTTCTGGTCCTGTTGATTTTTCCTATTGCCTTTCTATTTTCTGTTTCATTGATTTCTGCCCGGATCTTGATTATTTCCTTTCTGCTGGTGACTGGTAGGTTTTTCTTGCTGTTCTTTTCCTAATTGTTGGAGAAGTTGGTTTAAAGTATTGATTTTTGCTCTTTCTTCTTTTTTGATGTGTGCATTTATTGCTATAAATTGGCCTCTGATCATTGCTTTTACTGTGTTCCAAAGATTTTGGTATGTTGTGTTTTCATTTTCGTTTGATTCAAGGAATTTTTGAATTACAATTTTTATTTCTTCTCTTACCCATTCTTTCTCAAGGAGGGTGTTATTTAGTTTCCATATGTTTACTCTTTTCTGTTGATCTTCCAATTGTTTATTTCTAATTTGATAGCATTATGATCTGAGAAAATGCTTTGCAGTATTTCAATGTTTTTAAATTTATGAAGGCTTGCTTTATGGCCTAACAAATGGTCTATCATGGAAAATGTTCCATGTGCACTGGAAAAGAATGTATATTGTGCTGTTGTTGGGTGAAGTGTTCTGTACATGTGTATAAGGTCAGGTTGGTGGATTGTATAGCTTAGCTCTTCTGCATCTTTGTTGAGTTTCTTTCCATTTGTTCTATCTTTCATTGAAAGTGGTGTATTAAAGTCTCCCACGATGACTGTGGAGTCATCTATTTGACGTTTCAGCTCTTTAAAGTCTGATTTATGTATTTTGGGGCTCTTTCATTGTGTCCACAGATATTTATTATGGTTATATCTTCATGTTCAATTGATCCTTTAATCATTATATAATGTCCTTCCTTGTCTCGTATGGTGGTTTTTGTCTTAAAGTCAATTTGATCAGAAATTAGTATTGCCACTCCTGCTCTCTTACAGGTCTAATTTGCTTGATATATCTTTTTCAACCTTTGATTTTTAGTCTATTTTTGTCTTTGTCTCTAAGGTGTGTCTTTTGTCAGCAGCATATTGATGAGTTTTGTTTTCTTATGCATCGAGCAACTCTCTGTCTCTTGAGTGGTGCATTTAATCCATTACCATTCAGTGTAATTATTGACAAATATGAATTGGTTGCTGTCATTTTGTTATGTGTTTTTTCATGGTGTCCCTGGTTTCTTCATTCCCTATTAATTTTGGGGCTGAGATCATTATGTTTATGAAGCCTGTTATCATTTCCTTTATTGGTGTTATTTTAGTATTTGCTGAATATTTGTGCTTGTCTTCTTTTTTATTGTGATATGAAGGTGTATCATTTTTCTTTGAGGTTACCTATGATTTATAATTTTCTCCCTAAGTTTAGAACAGTCCATTCTATTTTGCAACTCTCTTAACTTCCTCACCTTTTAGAAGTTCTGTAACTGCACAGTCTTTTCCCTCTTTTTGTTTGTAGTTGTCCTCACTTGCCAATTGATGTCTCTGGTTCCCAGTTTACAATATTGTAAGCTCATTATACTTTGGATATGTCTATAGCTGTGGTTTCTGGGTTATGTCATCTTGTGTAATAATGGTCGGTTGTTATTTTCTATTTTTGGTTCTCTCTTCAAAGGACTTCCTTTAGTATCTCTTGTAAGGTTGGTCTGGTTTTAACAAATTCCCTTAGTTTCGCTTATCAGGAAATCTCCTAATTTCACCATCATATTTGAGGGACGATTTTATCTGGTATTTAATTCTTGTTTGAAAATTTTTCTCTTTCAGTGTTTTATATATACCATACCATTGCCTTCCCAGTTGCATGGTTTCTGCTGAGAAATCAGAGCTTATTCTTAATGGTTGTCCTTTGTAAGTAACTTTTTATTTTTCCCATGCTGCTTTCAGGATTCTGTCTTTGTCTTTTGTTTTGATGAGTTTGATGATGATATGTCTTGGTGATTTTCTTTTGGGGTCTATCCTGTTTGGAGTTCATTTGGCTTCCTGAGTGTATATATTCTCATCTTTCATCATATCAGGGAAGTTCTCCCCCAACAAATCTTTGAAAATTTTCTCAGTGGTTTTATTTTTCTCTTCCTTTTCTAGAATTCCAGTGACACGTAGGTTAGTCCTTTTGATAGTTTCCCACATGAACCTTAGGCTTTCTTCATTTTGTTTTGATTCTTTTTCTGATTGATCCCTTTCCAAATAAGTATACAGGTATTTGTCTTCAATGTCACTAATTCTGTCTTCCATTGCATAAATCCTACTAGTTTGTCCTTCCAATGTGTTATCTATTTCTGATAATTTAGTATTAATCTTCTCAATTTCTATGTGTAGATTTAGAATCATTTCTTATTTTTCATTTATTTTATCATTTTGTTCTTGTATTTTCTTCCAAATTCTCCTAGGGTTTTTTCTCTGTTTTTCTTAGTCTGTCTCTCAATCCTTTGAAGATACATAAATATAATTCTTTTGAATTCCTTATCAGAGAGTTCCAGTGGTGCTTCTTCCTCTGGGATGTGTTCTGGGTCTGTATCCTGCTCCCTTGTTTCTACCACTTTATCTTGCTTCCTTGTGTGGGCTGTGATGGTTTGTTTTGTCCAACACATTGTGGCGTTGTTGTATTTAGATCTCTGTTAACTGTTTGTGAAGAGCAGCCAAGGGTGATTGAGGCTCTTCTTGGTGTTTTTTTGTCATTGGCCTGTTGGTGGAGAAGGAAGTGGTGGCTCTCACCCAGTAAGTGATGTTGCAGGAGGTGTGGGTGTACTTCTTTCATATGGGAACTGTGTTCCATTCCATTACACAAAAAGAACAATTGAATAACCATCAAAAAATTAAAAGTATATGGACAAAAAAATACCCCATTTATTCATACAGGAACAGTAACCAAAAAAGGAAAAAAGGGAAAAAGAAGGAAAATAAAAAGACAACCTGAAATATCTGGAGATAGGCAAATAAGAGATAAAAGGTGGAGAAGGAGAATAGTGAAGAAAAAAATGGGAAAAATGCAAAAAGGAAAAGAAGGAACAGGGTTTACCATGAGAAAAAAAAATGCAGTGAGCAACAAGGGAAAAAAAAGTGAGAACTAGGACTTGGGAGGAGCAGAATAAAGAAGAATAGTAAAAAGAGCAAAAGGAATAATAATAGTAGTAGTTTTAAAACAGACAAAAACAAGCAAACTTAAAAACAGAGAAAAGAAAGAGAAAAAAAATTAGGGGAGGGCAGGGAAGGGCACCCAGGCTCTGTCAGAGTACACAGACTGAGATGGAGTTCCTGCAGGGCCAGAAGGTCAGTGGTTGTGGGGGATAGCCACATCTCTGTTCATTAAGAAGGTGTGGGGTATAAGAGTAACAAGGGGAATGTCACACCTTTCCAGTTGTCCAGGTCCAGAATGTCCTTGGGGTTACTGGCTAGTGGAGCCTGTTCTTATGCCCCTGTAATCTTGGAGAATTCTGTTGCTTTAATTATCCAAAACGGTCAAGCCGTTTGTAAACATTCAAAATGGCTGCATCCTCTCATCATACAAAAGTCCACAGCTCAGCCCGCCATCCTCTTTGCTTCCTCTCCTTTTATCCCCCAGCCACCAGAGCATTCCTCCATGCAGTGCCTGGCTAGCAGGGCTGAGTTTT
>NW_006927835.1:6123-6804 GCF_000298275.1 Orycteropus afer afer | reverse complement strand
AGAGGCCAATTTATAGCAATAAATGCACACATCAAAAAAGAAGAAAGAGCCAAAATCAACACTTTAAACCAACATCTCAAACAATTAGAAAAAGAACAGCAAGAAAAACCTACAGTCACCAGAAGAAAAGAAATAATCAAGATTCGAACAGAAATCAATGAAACAAAAAACTGAAGGGCTATAGAAAAAATAAACAAGACCAGAAGTTGGTTTTTTGAAAAGATCAATAAAATTGACAAACCACTGGCAAATTTATAAAATGAAAAGAGGGGACAATACAAATAACACAAATAAGAAACGAAATGGGTGACATCACAACAGAACCAACTGAAATAAAAAGGATACTACAAACAATTGTACTCCAACAAATTTGAAAATCTGGAAGAAATGGACAGATTTCTAGAAACACACAACTTACCAAAACTAACACAGATTGATGTGGAAAAGTTGAACAGGCCCATCACAAAAGAAGAAATTCAACAGGTCATCAACAAATTACCAACTGAAAAAAGTCCTGGCCCAGACGGTTTCACTGGAGAATTCTACAAAACATTCAGAAAAGAACTGATGCCAATCCTACTCAAAGTATTCCAAGACATAGAAAAGGATGGAATACCCCCTAACTCATTTTATGAAGCAAGCATAACCTTGATACCAAAACCAGGCAAAGACTTCACTCAA
>NW_006927835.1:3576-4316 GCF_000298275.1 Orycteropus afer afer | reverse complement strand
TGGAGAGATTGGGACTCTCATACACTGCTGGTGGGACTGTAAAATGGTGCAATCATTGCAGAAAGCAGTATGGCCATTCCTTCAAAACCTGGAATTAGAAATACCATTTGACCGAGCCATTCCATTACTAGGTATATACCCTAAAGAAGTGAGAGCCATGACTAGAACGGATTTATGCACACCCATGTTCGTCGCAGCACTATTTACAATAGCCAAAAGATGGAAACAACCTAGATGTCCATCATATGAGGAATGGATAACCAAATTATGGTACATACACACAATGGAATACTATGGAACGCTAAAGAATAATGTAGAATTTGCAAAACACCACATAAAGTGGATGAACTTGGAGGACATTATGCTGAGTGTCAATCACAAAAGGACAAATATTGTATTAGTCCGTTATTGTAAAAGTGAAGGAATGGTTTATCTATAGAAGGAAATTTTCTTTGTTGGTTACTAGGGGTGGGAGTGGAGGAGAGGGAACGCTGTTAGACAGATAGAGATAAGTACTGATTTGGGTAAAGAAATGGGCAATGTAGCAAATGTGAGTGTCCAATATGGCGGCAATGAGGATGAGAAAGACATAGAGACGTACATGGGAAGTACAGACAACAAATACGAACCCTTTGGCACATACAGTACTGCGTTGTCAGTGAAGGCAAACATGGGCATATGGGTGGATAGATGGGTGGACAGGCTGAACTATTAGGTATGTCTATGAAATGGGGAGTGTA
>NW_006927835.1:1681-2980 GCF_000298275.1 Orycteropus afer afer | reverse complement strand
TTCAGGTCTGGAATTGAACCCACACCTGTGGTTTCCAGCCAAACAAAAGACAGGCATATGAGTTGAACATTTACCTCAGGTAGTTACACTCCTTGGAGAGAACAATGATGGGAGAAACAGGGGCTGCTTATGCACAGGGAGACAGCTCAGGGGGCAGGAATGCATGGAGGGATGGACACTGGGAAGGGGTAGCTATGGGGAGGAAGTGGGAGCATACCTGTTGCATTGTGGTAAACTGTGGTCAATATCATGAGACAAAGTATATGTGAACTGCTGCATGGAAAGTGAATTTGCTCTGTAAATCTTCACGCAAATCACAATTAAAAAAAAATTTAAAAACATATACCACACTTCAAACTTGAAACACCTAAAGACTGAGCAGAGAGAAGTGCCAACCGATACTCAATATCCTGGATGTACGCCATTGTAGTCATGGGTTAGACATTTGCTTGAAGAGGCAGTTTGCTCATTGTCATTCTAGGCTGAATCTGTAAGACCAAAAATTTTCTGTTTTTTCTTTTTTTAAAAACCAAATGACATTTACATATATATTTGTGAAAATTAGTATTGAATACAGAACTTTCCACCCAAAGAGGAAAAAGCGTACCTCCCTTTCTGCAAAAACGCAAGGAGGCCACATGTTCTGACCTCCTCTAATCCCACAAGAGGAAGACAGAATTACCATCAATAGCCCAGGGCCTATTCCTGCAAGGCCACACATGCTGCCTCCCTCAGCCCTTTCTCCAACTGTTCCTCCCAAAGCACCCACCACCTCTCTCATGGGTTCAATAATTCGCTGCAGTGGCCACACAGAACTCACGGATTATGGGGTTTATTAGGGAAGCACCAGGCTACAACTCAAGTTCAGGAAGGACACTCAGTCTCTCTCCTCCCAGCCCACTGTCCCTCAGCCAACAGTCTCTCACAGTTTCTCTCCCAGCAGTGCTTGCCCCTCAGTGTCTCACTCAGCAATGCACGTCTCTTGCATCTCTTTCCTAGCAGCACGTGTCTCTGTCAGGAGTGCGTGTCTCTTGCAGCAGCACGTCTTCCTCAACCAGCAGTCAGAGAGAGTTCTGCCTCTAGGAGGCTTCCTTTTGAGCTGGGCAGAGTGGCCAAACCAACCAATCATAACAACAGAATTCTAAGCACCTGAGTGTGAACCTCCCATAACATTGTGCTGTGCCACACCCAACAGAAATAACCCAGGTGGATAACATTTACAATCAGGAGCTCCTCAGTTGCTCATTCCACCACTGAGTTTACAATGACTTATGGGTAGAAAAGCCATACTAAGTAATT
>NW_006927835.1:0-504 GCF_000298275.1 Orycteropus afer afer | reverse complement strand
ACATCAAAATTAAAAAGAGGACCAGCACAAATATTTAGCAAATACTAAAAGAATAGCAACGAAGGAAGTGGTAACTCGATTCATAAACAATACAAGCTCAGCATAGAAAATTATATGGAACAAAGAAATGGATGCAATGAAAAAGCACATGACAAAAATGACAGCAACAAATTCATATTTGCTGATAATTACATATCTGGCAAGGGACTTATCTCTGTGACTGATGGAAAATTCTAATGCCTCAACACCAAAGGAATTAATAATCAAATTGAAAAATGGGCAGAAGACATGAATAGACACTTCACCAACGAGGATATTCAGGTGGTCAGCTAATAGATGAAAAGATGCTCGCAATCATTGGCCATCAGAGAGATGTAAATCAAAACAGCAATGAGATATACCGTCTTACCCCAGCACTGATGGCAAGGTTCAATGAGACAGAAAAGAACAAATGCTGGTGGGGATGTGGAGAGATTGGGACTCTCATACACTGCTTGTGTGACT
>NW_006927834.1:2253-5649 GCF_000298275.1 Orycteropus afer afer | reverse complement strand
AAAGAAGGTTTCCTTTCATATATGAACCTTTCCATGACTTTTTACAATAATGAACTAATACTATATTAGTCCTTCTTTGACTGACTTATTTCACTCAGAATAATGTCCTCCAAGTTCATCAATGTTATGTGGTGTTTTGCAGATTCTACATTATTCTTTAGGGTTGCATACTATTCTGTTGTGTGTATGTACCATAGTTTGGTTATCCATTCTTCTGTTGATGGGCACCTAGGTTATTCCCATGTTTTTGCTGTTGTAAATAGGGATGCAGTGAACATGGGTGTGCATATATCTGCTCTTGTCCTGGCTGTCACCTCTTTAGGATATATACCTAGTAATGGGATAGCAGGGTCAAGTGGTCTTTCTAATTTCAGCTTTTTAAAGAATTGCCATACTGTTTTCCACAGTGGTTGTATCATTTTACAGTCCCACCAGCAGTGTGTGAGTGTCCCAATATCTCCACGCCCTTGCCAGCATTTGTTATTTTCTGTCTTGTTGAACTTTACCATTAGTGCTGGGGTGAGATGGTATCTCATTTTTGTTTTTATTTGCATCTCTCTGATGGCTAATGATCATGAGTATTTCTTCATGTATTTTCTGGCCACCTGAATATCATCTTTGGTGAAGTGTCTATTCATGTCTTCTGCCCATTTTTTAATTTGATTGTTAATCGTTTTGTTGTTGAGGTGTTGGAGTTTTCTATAAATTTTAGAGATAAGTTCCTTGTCAGATATGTAATTATAGACAATTATGAATTTGGTGCTATCATTTTGTTATGTGCTTTTTTGTGATGTTGATTTCTTTTTTTTCCATATAATTTTCTGTCCTGAGCTTGTTGTGTTTATGAATTGTATTATAACTTCCTTCTTTGCTATTGTTTTAGTATTTGCTGAATATTTGTGCTGGTTCTCTTTTTTATTTTGATGTAAAGGTTTATCATTTTTCTCTGCAGTTACCCTATGATTTATAATTTTCTCCCCATGTTTAGAACAGTCCATTCTATCTTGCAATTGTCTTGACTTCCCTGCCATTTATAAGTTCTGTAACTAAACAATTTTTTTCCCTTTTTCACTGCCATGGAGTAGGATCTGACTCATAGCAACCCCTCTTTGGGCTTCTGAGGTGGTATCACTATGGAAATAGATTGCCCAGCTTTCCTCTCAAGGAGGGGCTGGTGGATTTGAACCACCAACCTTCTGGTTAGCAGTCAAATGCCTTAGATACTATGCCACCAAAGTTCCCATTTGGTTTGTAGTTGTCCTCATTTGTCAATTGATGTCTCTGGTTCCCTGTTTACAATCTTGTAGGCTTATTTGGATACTTCTGCAACTGGGTTGGTTTCTGAGTTATGTCATCATATGTGTTAATGGTCAGTTGTTGTTTGCTGTTGTTGGTTGTCCAAAGAACTGCCTTTAGCATCTCTTGTAAGATTGGCTTGGTTTTAACAAATTCCTTTCATTTCTGCTTATCTGAAAATCTTTTAATTTCACCATCATATTTGAGGGACAGTTTTGCTGCATATATAATTCTTGGTTGGAAATTTTTATCGTTCAGGGTTTTATATATACCATCCCATTGTCTGCTTTCATGCATGGTTTCTGCTGAGAAATCTGAGCTTAGTCTTATTGGTTGCCCCTTGAAGGTAACTTTTTGTTTTTCCCATGCTGCTTTCAGGATTCTTTCTTTGTCTTTGGTTTTGGCAAGTTTAATGATTATATGTCTTGGTGAATTTCTTTTGGAGTCTATCCTGTTTGTGGTTTTTGTTGGACATCTTCAATGGACATCATTTCAGGAAAATTCTTTTCCAACTTATCTTCAACAATTTTTTCTGTGCTTTTATTTGTCTCTTCCTGTTCTAGAATTCCAGTTGCATGTAGGTTATTCCTTTTGATGGTATCCCTCATGAACCTTAGACTTTCTTCATATTTTTTTCTTTTATTTATTTATTTTATTGTGATTTGGGTGAAAATTTACAGAGCAAATTCACTTTCCATACAGCAGTTCACATACACTTTCTCTCATGACATTGACCACAATTTACCACCCACTTCCTCCTGATAGTTACCTCTTTCCTGTGTCCATCCCTCCATGCACTTCTGTCCCCTGAGTTGTCTCCCTGTGCATAAGCAGCCCATCTTTCTCCCATGATTGATCTCTCCAAGGAGTGGATCTACCTCAGGTAAATGTTCAACTCATATGCCTGTCTTTTGTTTGGTTGGAAGCCACAGGTGTGGGTTCAATTCCAGACCTGAAGGGCAGCGAAGGGCCATAGTCTCAGTGGTTCCACCAGGCTCTATTGGACAAGCAAACCTGGTCCCCTCCCCCTTTTTTTCCAAATGATTTTGAGTTTTGTTCCACATTGTTCTCCCTCTCTATCCAGGATCTCCTACGTAAATCCTTCTCTGAGTGGTTGACAGTGGTAGCTGGGCACCATCTAGTTCTTCTGGTCTCATGGTCATATAGGCTGTGGAGCGCATGGTGTATCAGTTGCTAGGACTAATTGTTTCCATGAATTTTTGTTTTTCTTCATTCTTCTTTGCTCTGGACGAGGAGGGACCCATTGTTGCATCTAGATGGCAGCTTGCAAGCTTTTAAGATCCCAGTCACTACTCGCCAAAGTAGGAAGTAGAACTATGTTTTGTGTAGTATGTTATGCCAATTGAGCTTGATTTCCCCTGTGACTATGGCCCTGAACCTACAGGTTCAACTACTTGGTCCCTCTAGGTAGCTGGCTGTGACCAAGAAGTGACTACAACCTTGCCCCTTGTCAGCTCTACTATACACCTGGGAATTCTGATCAAACAAATCAACTCATAGGACCATTGTCTGCCAACCCTATACATGTTCTTGGGTACACTCCCCACTTCATAGACATACCTAATAGTTCAGCCCATCCACCCATCTATCTACCCATATACCCATATTTGCCTTCACTGACAATGCAGTACTATATGTGCAAAAGGGTTCATCTTTGTTTTCTGTACCTCCCACATACCTCTCTCTGTCTTTCTCTTCCTCAGTGATCACCATATTGATCACTCACATTTGGTACATTGCCCTTCTCTTCACCCAAATCAATACTTATCTTCATCTATCTAACAGTGTTCTCTCCTTTCCCCTCCCACCCCGGTAACGAACAAAGAAAACTTCCTTGCATAGATAAACGTTTCTTGGACTTTCACAGTAACGGACTAATACAGTATTTGTCCTTTTGTGATTGACTTATCTCACTCAGCATAATGTGCTCCAAGATCATCCATGTTATGCAGTGTTTTGAAGATTCTACATTATTCTTTAGTGTTGAGTACTATTCCATTGTGTGTATGTACCATAGTTTGGTTATCCCATTCCTCAGTTGATGGACACTGTGATAGTTGGAGCTGTGTGTCAACTTGG
>NW_006927834.1:0-466 GCF_000298275.1 Orycteropus afer afer | reverse complement strand
GAGGAAGGACCCCACTACATTGCCAAAAATCTATCATGGCAGTCTTTCTCCTAGCCTTCCCCAAAGGGATCTGAGGGCTTTTACGAGAGTGACTGTTCATTGGGGAAAAGGAAATAATCAGACTTTTCAGGGATTACTGGACACTGGCTCTGAATTGACATTAATTCTGGGAGACCCAAAGTGTCACTGTGGCCCACCAGTCAGAGTGGGGGCATATGGAGATCAAGTTACTGATGGAGTCTCAGCCGAGGTGCATCTCACAGTGGGTCCAGTGGGTCTCTGAACCCATCCTGTAGTGATTTCCCCAGTGCCAGAATGCATAATTGGAATAGATCTACTCAGCAATTGGCAGAACTCCCAAATTGGCTATCTGACATGTGGAGTAAGTGCTATTATGGTAGGAAAAGCCAAGTGGAAGCCATTAGTACTGCCTCTACCTACAAAAATAGTAAACCAAAAGCAGTAC
>NW_006927833.1:3816-5007 GCF_000298275.1 Orycteropus afer afer | reverse complement strand
CTTCCAGCTTCCATATAAGTATGAGGCTATTGAAATACCATGGTTTGTGTTAAGCACACCTTAATCTTTAAAGAGACATCTTTCCTCTTCAACACTTTAAAGAGATCTTTTGCAGGACATTTGCCCAGAGCAATATGACATCTGATTTCTTGACTGGTGCTTCCACTGGTGTTGATTGTGGAAACAAGTCATATGAGCTCTTTGACAACTTCAATCTTTTCTTCATTTATCGTGATGTTGCTTTTTGGTGCAGTTGTGAGGGTTTTTGTTTTCTTTATTTTGAGGCATAATCCATCCTGCAGACTGTATTCTTGAATCCTCACGAGTAAGTGCTTGAAGTCATCCTCACTTTCAGCAAGCAAAGTCGTGTTGTCAGCATATCGCAGGTTGTTAATGAGCCTTCCTCCAATCTTGATGCCACGTTCTTCTTCGTAGAGTCTAACTTCTCAGATTATTGCTCAGCATAGAGATTGAATAAATATGGTGAAAGGATACAACCTTGAAGGACTTCCTTCCTGATTTTAAACCATGCAACATCCATAAGAAGGTCAGTGAGAAAGCGGAATATCTTCAACTAGATTGCTGAACACAGTGGCTTACCACCCGTGGGCTCAGGTATGGCAAGGATTGTGAGGCTGGTGCAGAACCATGCAGTGTTTGGTTCTATTGTAACAGGGTCACCATTTGTTGGAGCTGACTCGATAGCACCTAACAACAACAACAACCTCGTGGAATATACAGATGACAAAGTTATGAAAACTTCTCAGTCATAACCAAGCCCCTTGAGGGAATGAGTCGCTGGGCCCCAGGGCTCAGGATCATAGTCTTGCGAGAGACTAGGGTCTATTTTTATAACAAAGTCCACAAAGACAATGTTCTGCATCCTACTTCGGTGAGCAGCGATTGGGACTTTCAAAGCTCTTCAGCAGCCATCAAAGGTGCGACTATTGGTCTCTCCCTGTCCAGATCAAAGAGTGAAGAAAATCAAAGATGTAAGGAAACAATTAGTCCAAAGGACTAATGGCCCATGTGAACCCAGCGTCCATGACCCTGAGACCAGAACTAGATGCTGCCTGGCTACCTCTGCTGACTGCTCTGAATGGGATCACAACAGGAAGTCTCAGATGGAGTGGGGGGAAAAAGTGTGGAACAAAACTCAAAATCATAAAGAAAAAACAATGGTTTCCTGGC
>NW_006927833.1:1683-2841 GCF_000298275.1 Orycteropus afer afer | reverse complement strand
GAGGGTTAGCACAGAAGAGCAAGACTCAGGGAGATGAGTTGGCATGGTGGCTGCAGCAATGACCTCAAACATCACAGTGATTATGAGCGTGGCGCAGCGCAGAGCGCCATTTTGTTCTGTTGCACAGAAAGTTGCTGAGTCAGAGTCGACCACAACCGAGAGTCTAGACAGACTCAGTGGATTATGACCAATGTGTCGACGCAGCTCAAGGGAGAAAGGAAGCTCTTAACAAGTGGCGCGCTGATGACTGGATATCCCTCTGGAAAGCAGTGAATCCTAACCCCTATTCCACATCCTTTGCAAAAATTAATTGAGATTATAATCCTAAACCTAAGTGCTGAAACCTTAAATCTTTGAAAAGAAAACTACAGAATCTCCTTGTGACTGTGGAGTAGGCCAAGACTTCTCAGCAGGCTACCAACAGCAACAGCCACAGAAGAAAACAAATTGACAATTTGGGCTTCCTCAATATTAAAAACGTTTTATCACGGAAATACACCACTGAGAAAACAGAAAGGCAGACCATAGTCTGGGAGAAAATATGGGCACTACACATATGGCAAAGAGCTTGCTTTACACAAGATACATGGCAATCCTACAAGTCAATTACCAGAGGTCAGGCAACTAGAAAACCACAGCGAATGATTTACACAGATACTGAACTAAAGAAGAGGGGCCAGCGGCCACTCAGCACACAGCAAGGGGCTGAAAGCTTCAGTAATCAGGGAAATACAAATAAAAATGAGAGAGAAGCACCACCTCGCACCCGAACACAAAAGGCTGAGGTGTCGGAATGCCTGAGGCACATTGGATGGCAATCCTTGTAAATTGCTGATGGACATGAAAAATGGTGCATCGTTTTGGAAAGCTGTTGACCAGCGTCTCATCAACTGTAATACACAGCCACCCTAGGGTCTGCATTTGGGCTCTAAGGGAGGAGGGCGCTTCCTGAGGAAACTTGTAAATGAATGCTTTACCAGCTTTATTCAGAAAAGCCTCACACAGCAAATTGGCTTTTTGAGGAGAAAAGTGGCCTCTCATCGCAGGTGCCCAGCAGGAGGCAGGAGAACCCTCCAATCCGGCCTGGGGCAGCAGGGCTGGTTCCGTGTGGATGGCTCTGGGAGTGGCGAGGTCACACACACTGATCAGGAGAGGCCG
>NW_006927833.1:0-968 GCF_000298275.1 Orycteropus afer afer | reverse complement strand
CTTGTACGAATTTCAAGAACTGACAAAACAAATCACTGGCAATAGAAATCAGAAAATGGTAGTTCACAGAGGTTGGGATTAACTGAGGTACGTGAAGGAACTTGCTTAGATAATGAACACTTCTCAGTATTGATAGGTGTGTATACGTCAAAATTTATCAATCTGTGCAGTTGAGGTTGTCATAGGTAGAGTTCCAAAATAATGACTAGAAAGTGAGCTGTAGCTCAGAGAGAAATTTAGTAAGAGGGCAGTAACCTTGTAGGGTGGAGGCACACGGGGCCAGAGGCGACGCCACGTGTGTCTGCCCGAGCCTTACAAGTTGGGGTTTTTACAGTGGTTGTAAGGCTGTGGGGTACGTGATTTCAAAAGGCCCTGTGCAGGCAGGATGCTCATAAAATCCTGACCCTTCTGTGAAAATCAGGAAGCGGAATGAGGCTGCAATAAATTCCCGACGATAAAGCTCAGCTTCCTTCAGGCTAGGGACAGGCGTGGTCCCTTTCCAAGATGGAGTCTGTGTGTTTCAACATGGGCGCTGCAATTCTGCGCAGGCGTTCTGCTGTTTGCTCTTGGTACCAGTCTTGGTCCTGTCTTAGATCGGCCAACTTAGTTCATCAGGTGGCAAAGGAGGGCAGGGGTGTGCAGGCTCCAAAACTGGTTCGCACTGCCCACGGAGAGTGGGCTAGAAGATGTCTCAAGAAGGGCCTGTTGTCAGGAAATGCCATCTAAGCGGGAAACTTAAAATTGCCTTCTTTCTTTTACAGTGTCTCTTCCTTGGCTTGGGATCTGAGGAACATGGTTGCCCAGTGATGTGAGCTGTTGCTGTCTGATTTTATGATCTTAGGAATGTGGTTGCAGGGGTAGGATTCTTATGCAATTATGGCTACAAGTAGTGGAATAAAGCGATGTTTAAATTGAACAAGATTAATAGGGAGGCTTAGGTCATCAATTTAGAAAACATATTCATCTCA
>NW_006927832.1:5968-6622 GCF_000298275.1 Orycteropus afer afer | reverse complement strand
GTCATTGGAATTCCAGAACAGGAAGAGAAAAATAAAACCACTGAGAAAATCGCCCAAGATTTGCTGGAGGAAAACTTCCCTGGTATGATGAAAGAGGAGAACATACCCATTCAGGAAGTCCAACAAACCACAAACAGGATAGACCCCAAAAGAAAATGACCAAGACATATCATCATCAAACTCACCAAAACCAAGGACAAAGAAAGAATCCTGAAAGCAGCATGGGAAAAACATAAAGTTACCTTCAAAGGTCAGCCAGTAAGAATAAGCTCTGATTTCTCAGCAGAGAACATGCAAGCAAGAAGGCAATGGGATGGTGTATATAAAACCCTGAAACAGAAATATTTTCAACCAAGAATTATATACCTGGGAAAATTGTCCCTCAAATATGATGGTGAAATTAGGAGATTTCTAGATAAGCAGAAACTAAGCGAATTTGTTAAAACCAGACCAACCTTACAAGAGCCGCTAAAGGGAGTACTTTGAACAGAGAACCAAAAGTAGCAAATAACAAGCGACCATTAAGAAACAAGATGACATATCCCAGAAACCACAGCTGTGGACATATCCAAAGTAAAATGAGCTTACAAGATTGTAAACAGGGAATCAGAGACATCAATTGGCAAGTGAGGACAACTACAAACAAAAAGAGGG
>NW_006927832.1:3829-4883 GCF_000298275.1 Orycteropus afer afer | reverse complement strand
AGCAGAAATCAATGAAACAGAAAATAGAAGGGCAATAGAAAAAATCAACAGGACCAGAAGTTGGTTTTTTGAAAAGATCAATAAAATTGACAAACTACTGCAAATTTAACAAAGGAAAAAAGGGAGAGAATACAAATAAGATGAATAAGAAACAAAATTGGTGACATCAAAACAGAACCAACTGAAATCAAAAGGATAATATCAGTATACTATAAAGAACTGTACTCCAACAAATTTGAAAATCTGGAAGAAATGGACAGATTTCTAGAAACACACCATTTACCTAAACTAAAAAAGACTGATGTGGAAAAGTTGAACAGGCCCATCACAAAAGAAGAAAATGAACAGGTCATCAAAATGTTACCAACTGAAAAAAGTCCTGGCTCAGATGATTTCACCAGAGAATTCTACCAAACATTCAGAGAAAAACTGATACCAATCGTACTCAAACTATTCCAGAACATAGAAAAGGATGGAATCCTCCCTAACTCATTTTATGAAGCAAGCATAACCTTGATACCAAAATGAGGCAATGACATCACTCTAAAGGAAAACCACAGACCAATACCCCTCATGAATATAGATGCAAAAATCTTCAAAAACTCCTAGCCAATAGACTGCAACAACTTATCAAGAAACTTAATTATTATGAACAAGTGGGGTTCATATCAGGCATGCATGGATGGTTCAACATTAGAAAAACAATCAACGTCATCCACCACGTAAATAAAACAAAGGAGAAGAACCACAAGATTATATCAATTGATGCAGAAAAGGCATTTGATAAAATCCAACACCCATTCCTGATCAAAACTCTCAGCAAAATAGGAATAGAAGGGACATTACTCAACATAATAAAGGGCATCTATGCAAAACCAACAGCCAACATTATTCTCAGTGGAGAATAATGAGAAGCCATTCCTATTGAGAACAGGAACCACACAAAGATGCCCACCATCATCACTTCTATTCAACATTGTACTGGAAGTCCTAGCCAGGGCCATAAGGCAAGAAAGGGAATCAAAGGCATCCAAATTGGTAAGGAAGAAGTCAA
>NW_006927832.1:858-1824 GCF_000298275.1 Orycteropus afer afer | reverse complement strand
AAGAATAATGTAGAATCTGCAAAACACCTCATAACGTGGATGAACTTGGAGAACATTATGCTGAGTGAAATAAGTCAATCACAAAAGGACAAATACTGTATTAGTCTGTTATTGTAATTATCAAGGAAACATTTATCTATGGAAGGTCATTTTCTTTGTTGGTTACCAAGAGTGGGAGGATAGGGTAGGAAATACTGTTAGGTAGATAGAGATAAGTATTGATTTGGGTGAAGAGAAGGGTAATTTACCAAATGTGAGTGATCAGTATAGTGGCATTGAGGAAGAGAAGACATAGAGAGGTACGTGGGAAGTACAGACAACAAAGAAGAACCCTTTTGAGGATATAGTACGGCGTGTTCAGTGAGGCAAACATGGGTATATGGGTGGATAGATGTGTGCACAGGCTGAAATATTAGGTATGTATATGAAATGGAGAGTGCACCCAAGAACATGTATAAGATTGACAGACAGTGATCCAATAACTTTATGTGTATGATCTGAATTCCCAGGTGTATAATGGGGCTGACAAGGTGCAAGGTTGTAGTCACTGCTTGGTCATAGCCAGCTACCCAGAGGGACTGAGCAGTTGAACCTGTGGGCTCGGGACCATAGTCACAGGAGACATCAAGCTCAATTGACATAACATACTACACAAAACATTGTTCCACCTCCTACTGTGGCAAGTAGCAACTGGGATTTTAAAAGCTTACAAGCTGCCATCTAGATGTAACGATGGGTCTCTTCTTGTCCAGAGCCAAGAATGAAGAAAACCAAAAATTCATGGAATTTGTTACCTCATCTGTTCTGCAGTATATATGACTATGAGAACAGAAGAACTAGATGGTGCCCAGCTACTACTTGGAAGAAGATCTTTGTAGGAAATCCTGGATAGACAGGGAGAACAATGTGAAACTAAACTCAAAATAATTTGTTGTTGTTGTTGTTGTTGTTAAGTGCTGTCGAGTC
>NW_006927832.1:0-512 GCF_000298275.1 Orycteropus afer afer | reverse complement strand
TGTTGAGATGTAATCCATACTGCAGACTGTATTCTTCAACCTTCATCAGTAGGTGCCTTAAGTCATCCTCACTTTCAGCGAGCAATAATTTGGAAAAAAAAAAAAAAAGTGGGAAACAGGTTTGCTGGCCCAATATAGCCTGGTGGAACCACTGAGACTTTGGCCCTTAGCTGCCCTTCAGGTCTGGAATTGAACACACACCTGTGGCTTCCAGCCAAACAATATACAGGCATATGAGTTGAACAGTTACCTGAGGTAGATACACTCCTTGGAGAGAACAAATATGAGAGAAAGAAGGGCTGCTTATGTACAGGGAGACAACTCAGGGGGTAGGAGTGCATGGAGGGATGGACAGAGGGAAGAGACAACTATTAGAGGAAGTGGCAGGGAAAATGTTGCATTGTGGTGGATTGTGGTCAATGTCATGAGACAAGGTATATGTGAACTGCTGTATGGAAAGTGTATTTGCTCTGTTAATTTTCACCCAAATCACAATAAAAAGAAAAAAAAAA
>NW_006927831.1:5466-6573 GCF_000298275.1 Orycteropus afer afer | reverse complement strand
CCTTTGATTTCCCTTTCTTGCCTTATGGCCCTGGCTAGAACTTCCAATACAATGTTGAATTGAAATGGTGATATGGGGCATCCTTGTGTGATTCCTGTTCAAAAGGGGAATGGTTTCAGTCTCTCCATTGAAAATAATATTGGCTGTTGGTTTTGCATATATGCCCTTTATTATGTTATTACGTTGAAGAAGGTCCCTTCTATTCCTATTTTGCTGAGAGTTTTGGTCAGGAATTGGTGTTGGATTTTATCAAATGCCTTTTCTATATCGATTAATATGATCAAGTGTTTATTTTCCTTTGTTTTATTTATGTGGTGGATGACATTGATTGTTTTTCTAATGATGAACCATCATTGCATACCTGATATGAATGCCAGTTGGTACTAATGAATTATTTTCTTGATATATTGTTGGAGTCTACTGGCTAGGATTTTGGTGAAGATTTTTACATCAATATTCGTGAGGGATATTGGTCTGTAGTTTTACTTTTGAGTGATGTCTTTGTCTGGTTTTGGTATCAAGGTTATGCTTGCTTCATAAAATGAATAGGGAGGATTCCATCCTTTTCTATGTTTGGAATAGTTTTTGTAGGATTGATGTCAGTTCTTCTCTGAATGTTTGGTAGAATTCTTCAGCAAAACAATCTGGGCAAGGATTATTTTTTTTGGTAATTTTTTGATGACAAGTTCAATTTCTTCTTCGTTATGGATCTGCTCAACTTTTCCACATCAGTCTCTGTTAGTTTAGGTAAGTGATGTGTTTGTAGAAATCTGTCCATTTCTTCCAGATTTTCAGATTTGTTGGAGTACAGTTCTTCATAGTATCCTGATATTATCCTTTTTATTTCAGTTGGTTCTGTTGTGATGTCACTCATTTTGTTTCTTTTTCATGTTATTTATATTCTCTCCCTTTTCCTTTGTTAAATTTGCCAGTGGTTTGTCAACTTTATTAATCTTTTCAAAAAACCAACTTCTAGTCTTGTTTATTTTTTCCCATTGACCTTCTATTTTCTGTTTCATTGATTTCTGCTTGAATCTTTATTATTTCCTTTCTTCTGGGGACTGTAGGCTTTCCTTGCTGTTCTTTTTCTAATTGTTGGAGATGTTG
>NW_006927831.1:3034-4618 GCF_000298275.1 Orycteropus afer afer | reverse complement strand
ATTTGCTTGATATATCTTTTTCCAACCTTTGATTTTTAGTCTAATTTTGTCTTTGTCTCTAAGGTGGGTCTCTTGTAGACAGCATATTGATAGGTTATGTTTTCTTATCCAGTCTGCGGATCTCTGTGTCTTGAGTGCTACGTTTGATCCATTAACATTCCATGTAATTATTGTCAAGTATGAATTGGTTGCTGTCATTTTGTTAGGTGTTTTTTCATGGTGTTCCTTGTTCTTTGTTCCATATAAGTTTCTTTGCTGAGCTGATTATGTTTATGAATCATGTTATCCTTTTTTTTTTTTTTTGCTTATTTAGTATTTGATAAATATTTGTGCTTGTCTTGCTTTTTATTGTGATGTGAAGGTTTATCATTTTTCTTCGAGATTACCCTGTGATTTATAATTTTCTCCCTGAGTTTAGAATAGTCTAGTCTATCTTCTAACTCTCTTGACTTCTTCACCATTTAGAAGTTCTGTCACTACAAAATATTTTCCCTCTTTTTGTTTATTGTTGTCATCACTTGCCAAGTGATGTTTCTGTTTCCTTATTTATAATCTTGTAAGCTTATTTTACTTTGGATACATCTATAGCTGTGTTGGGAGCTCTGGTAGCATAGTGGCTAAGACACTTGACTGCTCACCAGATGGCTGGCAGTTCAAACCCATCAGCCACTCCTCGGAAGGAAGGTTGGGCAATCCTACTTCCGTAGTGATACTGCTTCAGAAACCCAAGGAGGGGTCGCTATGAGTCAGGGCTGACTCGACGGCACATAACAACAACAACATAGCTGTGTTGGTTTCTGGGTTATGTCATCATATGTATTAATGGTCAGTTGTTTGCTATTACTGGTTCTCTGTTCAAAGGACTCCCTTTAGTGTCTCTTGTAATTTTGCTCTGGTTTTAATGAATTCCCTTAATTTCTGTTTATCTGGAAATCTTGTAATATCACCATCATATTTGAGGGTCAATTTTGCCAGGTGTATCATTCTTTGTGGGAAATTTTTCTCTTTCAAGTTTTTATATATACCATCCCATTGCCTTCTCAATTGCATGGTTTCTGCTGAGAAATCACAGCTTATTCTTATTCGTTGTCCTTTTCATTTTTCCTGTGCTGCTTTCAAGATTCTTTCTTTATCTTTGGTTTTGATGAGTTTTTGCTGATATGTCTTGGTGATTTTCTTTTGGGGTCTTTCCTGTTTGGTGTTTGTTGGACTTCTTGAATGGATATATTCTTCTCTTTCATCGTCTCAGGGAAGTTCTCTTCCAAAACATCTTGGACAATTTTCTCAGTAGTTTTACTTTTCTCTTCCTGATCTGGAATTCCATTGACACATAGGTTATTCCTTTTGATGGTATCCCACATGAACCTTAGGCTTTCTTCATTTTATTTTGATCTTTTTTTTTTTGATTGATCCCTTTCCAAAGAAGTTTTCAGGTATTTATCTTCAATCTCATTAATTCTGTCTTCCATTGCATCAATTCTACTTCTTTACCTTTTCAATGTGTTATCAATTTCTGACAATTTAGTATTAATCTTCTGGATTTCTATCTGTAGATTTTGAATCATTTCTAATTTTTCATTTATT
>NW_006927831.1:0-2265 GCF_000298275.1 Orycteropus afer afer | reverse complement strand
GGACAGGCAAAAGTCCACAGCTCAGCCTGCCTTCCTCTTCGCTGCTTCCCCTTTCATTCACCAGTGACCAGTGCAATCCTCCGTGCAGCCCCTGGCAAGCAGGGCTAATTTTTAGGTTAATTCTTAGGTCCTAACACCACTCGGAAATATCCAAGCTGTCTGTGCCATCAGGATCACTGCCAGATCGCAGCTGCATATTTCTCCTTTTTTGGTGTTTTCATGCAAATTCTTCTACTAGTTGGAGTTTAGTCCACTTCTAAATCCTTCCCTTCAAAGCTTGGGGCTCCAGTGCTATCTTCTGTATCTGTGTTATTTGGTTCCCTTTTTCTTTGTTGAAATGGGTCTGTGCAGTCTTTCTGTCTATTCTGCCATCTTACTGGAGGCACCCCTCCCCCAGCTTTTGGTTTTGACTTTCTCTGTTTTTTTTCATTTTCAATTTCACTTATTAAAACTCTAATTTTTGTTTCTTTTTACTACTTTCTGTAGGTATAAATTGTTCTTTGTCTTGTTTCCTAAGAGAAGGCTTAAGCTTACTTTATTGATTTTAGATCTTTCTTTGTTTCTAAAATATGCATTCAATACTACAAAATTTCTCTCAAAGTACTGCTTTCATTGCATTGCACAAATTTGATAAGTTGTATTCTCATTTAGTTAAAAATATCTGGAGGTTTTCCCAGCTATCTTTCTGCTATTGACATTCTACTGTGGCCTGGGAGCATACTTTGCATGATTTATTTTATTTTAAAGTTGTTAAAAAGCGACTTGGTGGCACAGTGATTAAGTCTTTGTGTTCTAAATGAAATGGTAACTGGAACCCACCAGTGGCTCCAAAGGAGAAAGATGTGGCAATCAAATTTTGTAAAGATTGTTCTTGTTGATATTGTTGTTAGATGCCGTGGAGTTGTCTCCAACTCATAGCCACCCTATGTACAGCAGAAGGAAACACTTCCCAGTCCTATGCCAGCCCCATGATCCTTGCTATACCTGAGCCCATCATTGCAGACACTGTGCCAATGCGTCTTGTTGAGGGCCTTCTCCTTCTTCATTGACCCTCCACTTTACCAAGCATGGTATCCTTCTCCAGGGAATGGAGAAATATGACCTTTTTAAAATATGACCAAATTAAGTGAGATAAAGTCCAGCCATTCTTGCTTCCAAGGATCATTCCAGTTGCACCTTTTCCAGGAGAGATGTGTTAGATCATTTAGCAGTCCATGGTACCTTCAGAATTCTTTGCCAACACCACAACTCAAAACCATCAACTCTTCTTGGGACTACCTTATTCATTGTCCAGCTCTCACATGCATATGAGGTGATTGAAAACAACATGGCTTGTGTCACGCATGCCTTAGTCTTCAAGGAGACATCTTTGCTCTTCAGCACTTGAAAGAGGTCTTTTGCAGATTTGTCCAATGCAATACATCGTCTGATTTCTTGACCATTGGTGTTAATTGTAGATCCAAGTAATATGAAATCCTTGACAATTTCAATCTTTTCTCCATCCACTGTGAAGCTGTTTATTGGCCCAGTTGTGAGGATTTTTGTTTTCTTTATATTGAGGTGTAATCCATACTGCAAATGTAGTCTTCAGTCTTCATCAGTAAGTGCTTCAAGTCATCCTCACTTTCAGCAAGCAAAGTTGTGTTGTCAGAGTATCACAGGTTTTTAATGAGTCTTCTTGCAATCCTGATGCCATGCTCTGCTTCATAGAGTCCAGATTCTCGGATTATTTGCTTAGCACACAGATTGAATAAGTATGGTGAAAGGACACAGCCCTGACACACTGTCTTCTTGATTTTAAACCATGCAGTGTCCCATTGTTCTGTTTGAACAACAGCTTCTTTGTCTGTGTACAGGTTCCTCATGAGTATGATTAAGTATTCTGGAATTCTCATTCTTCTCAATGTTATTCATAATTTGTTACAATCCACACAATTGAATGCTTTTGCATAGTTAATAAAACACAAATAAACATCTTTCTGGTATTCTTTGCTTTGAACCAAAATCCATGTGACATCCACAATGATATCCTTTGTTCCACATCCTCTTCTGAATCCAGCTTGCATTTCTGGAAGTTCTCTGTCAATATATTGCTGCAAATATTTTGAATTATCTTCAGTAAGATTTTACTTGTGTGTGATATTAATGATAATGTTTGATAACTTCCATATTCTATGGGATCACCTTTCTTTGGAATGGGTACAAATACGAATCTCTTCCCGTCAGTTGTCCAGGTAGCTGTCTTCCAAATCTCTTGGCATAACC
>NW_006927830.1:4599-6801 GCF_000298275.1 Orycteropus afer afer | reverse complement strand
ATTGGTTTTTCCATATCCCTAAAGAATGTTGATGAGATCTGGATTGGGATTGCATTGAATGTACAGATCGCTTTGGGTAGAATTGACATTTTCACAATGTTCAATCTTCCTATCCATGAGTATGGGATGTTCTTCCATTTATGTAGATCTCTTACAGTTTCTTGAAGTAGTTTTTTTTATACTTTTCTCTGTACAGGTCTTTCGTGTCCCTGGTAAGATTTATTTCCAAGTATTTTATTTCTTTGGTAGCTATTGTAAATGGTATTAATTTCTTTATTTCTTTTTCAGTGATCTCTTTGCTGGTGTAGAGGAATCCAACTGATTTTTGGATGTTGATCTTATATCCTGCCATGATGCTAAATCTCTTAGTTAGTTCCAGTAGATTTTTGACTGAATCTCTTGGGTTTTCTAGCTTTAGGATCATATTATCAGCAAATAGGGATAGTTTGACTTCTTCCTTACCAATTTGGATGCCTTTGATTTCCCTTTCTTGCCTCATGGTCCTGGCTAGGACTTACAGTACAATGTTGAATAGAATTGGTGATAGTGGGCATCCTTGTCTGGTTCCTCTTCTCAAGAGGAATGGTTTCAGTCTTTCCCCACTGAGAATAGTGTTGGCAGTTGGTTTTGCATAAATACCCTTTATTATGTTGAGGAATGTCCTTTCTATTCCTATTTTGCTGAGAGTTTTTATCAGAAATGGGTGTTGGATTTTATCAAATGCCTTTTCTGCATCAATTGATATGATTATGTGGTTCTCCTCCTTTGTTTTATTTATGTGGTGAATGATGTTGATTGTTTTTCTAATGTTGAACCATCTATGCATACCTAATATGAACCCTACTTGACCATAATGAATGATTTTCTTGATATGTTTTTGGAGTCTATTGGCTAGGAGTTTGTTGAAGATTTTTGCATCTATATTCATGAGGGATATTGGTCTGTAGTTTTCCTTTAGAGTGATGTCTTTGCCTGGTTTTGGTATCAAGGTTGATACTTGCTTCATAAAATGAGTTAGAGAGGATTCCATCCTTTTCTATGTTTTGGAATAGTTTGAGTAGGATTGGTGTCAGTTCTTCTCTGAATCTTTTGTAGAGTTCTCTGGTGAAACCATCTGGGCCAGGACATTTTTATTGGTAATTTTTTGATGATCTGTTCAATTTCTTCTTTTGTGATGGGCCTGTTCAACTTTTCCACATCCATCTGTGTTAGTTTAGGTAAATGGTGTGTTTCTAGGTATCTGTCCATTTCTTCCATATTTTCAAACTTGTTGGCATACAGTTCTTCATAGTACCCTGATATTATCCTTTTTATTTCAGTTGCTTCTGTTGTGATGTCACCGCTATCGTTTCTTATTCATGTTATTTGTATCCTCTCCCTCTTTTCCTTTGTTAAATTTGCCAGTTGTTTGTCAATTTTATTGATGTTTTCAAAAAACCAACTTCTGGTCTTGTTGATTTTTTTCTATTACCCTTCTATTTTCTGTTTCACTGATTTCTTCTCGAATCTTGATTATTTCCTTTCTTCTGGTGACTGTAGGCTTTTCTTGCTGTTCTTTTTCTAATTGTTGGAGAGGGTGGTTTAAAGTGTTGATTTTGGCTCTTCTTCTTTTTTTTTTGATGTATGTAGTTATTGTTATAAATTGGCCTCTGATCACTGCTTTTGCTGTGTCTCAAAGATTTGGTATGTTGTGTTCTCATTCTCATTTGATTCAAGGAATTTTTGAATTTCAATTTTGATTTCTTCCCTTACCCAGTCTTTCTCAAGGAGGGTGTTGTTCAGTTTCTGTGTGTTTTCTCTTTTGTTGATCTTCCTATTGTTGATTTCTAATTTAGTATCATTATGATCTGAGAAGATGCTTTGCAGTATTTCAATGTTTTTAAATTTATGAAGGCTTGCTTTACGGTCTAACATATGGTCTATCATGGAAAATGTTCCATGTGCACTAGAGAAGAATGTATATTGTGCTGCTATTGGGTGAAGTGCTCTGTAGATGTCTATAAGGCCAAGTTGGTGGATTGTATTGTTTAGCTCTTTTACATCTTTGTTGAGTTTCTTTCAGTTGTTCTATCTTTCAATGAAAGTGGTGTATTAAAGTCTCCCACTATGATTGTGGAGTCATCTGTTTGGCTTTTCAACTCTTTTAAAGTCTGATTTATGTATTTTGGGGCTCTTTCATTGGGTCCATAGATATTTATTATG
>NW_006927830.1:1361-3314 GCF_000298275.1 Orycteropus afer afer | reverse complement strand
TTTTTTGTCATTGGCCCTTTGGTGGAGAAGGAGGTAGTGACTCTTGCTCAGTTAGTGTAATTACAGGAGGTGTAGGTGTAGTTGTGTCTTATGAGGACTATTGCTGTCTCCCACTCAGACAAAAATTACAATTGAATAACCATCAAAAAACTAAAAGCACATGCACAAAATACATACCATGTAATCACACAGGAGAAGCAACAAAAAAAGAAAAAAGGGAAAAAGAAGAAGAAAAAAAACAAGAAAACCTGCAATATTTGGGAATAGGGCACTAAGAAAAAAAAAAAGGTAGAGAAGGAGAATAATGAAGAACAAAATGGAAAAAATATAAAAAGAAAAACAAGGAATCGGGTTATCCACAAGGAAAAAGGGGGAAAAGAAAATTAAATTAAAAAAAAAATTGTTTTCAACCAGGGACAGGGAAAAGATAAAAAGCTGACGACTAGGACCTGGGAGGGGAAGACTAAAGAATAATAGTAAAAAGGACAAAAGTATTATTGATAATAGTACTTCTAAAACAGACATATACAAGCAAACTAAACACAAGATAAAAGAAAATGAAAAGAAAAAAATAAATAAAAATAAGAAAAGAGAAAAAATAAATCAGTGGAGGACAGGGCAGGGCACCCAGGCTCCGTCTGAGCACACAGACTGGGATGGAGTTCTTGCAGGCCCAGAAGGTGGGTGGGAGGAGGGATGGCCATACCTCCATTCTCCAAGTGGGTGTGGGGTATAAGAGTAACAAGAGGAATGTTGCATCTTTTCAGTCGTGGAGGTCCAAGTGTCCTTGGGGTTGCTTGCAAGCAGAACGTGTTCTTAAGCCCCTGGAATCTGGGAGAGCACTGTCTCTTTACATATCCAAAATGTCAAGCTGCTTGTAAACATTCAAAATGGCAGCATGCTCTGGACAGGCAAAAGTCTACAGCTCAGCTTGCCTTTCTCTTAGCCTTCTCCGTTTATTCCCCCAGCCACCAGAGCCATCCTCTGTGAAGTCCCTGGCTAGCAGTGCTGATTTTTAGGTTAATTCTTAGGTCCTACCACCACTTGGCACTCTTCAAGTTACCTGTGCTATCAGGATCACTCAGGATGGCTGCCAGATCACAGCTCTGTATGTCTCCTTTTTTGGTATTTTCATGTAAATTCTTCTGCTAGTTGGGATTTAGTCCACTTCTATATCCTTCCCTTCAAGCCTCAGGGGTCCAGGATTATCTTCTGTGTCTGTATTAATTGATTTCCCTTTTCTTTGTTGAAGATAGTCTGTTTAGTCTTTCTGCCTAGCCTGCCATCTTACCGGAACTCCTCCAATTAATCTTTGATAATTTTCTCTGTGGTTTTATTTTTCTCTTCCTGTTCTGGAAATCACACTAAGTTATTCCTCTTGATGGTGTCCGACATGCATCTTAAGCTTTTTTCATTTTGTTTTGATCTTTTCTCTGATTGATCCCTTAAAAGAACAGTATTGAGAAATTTGTCTTCTATCTCACTAATTCTACTTCCATTTATTAAATTCTGCTCTTTTGGCTTTTCAATATGTTATCTATTTCTGAAATCTTAGTATTATTCTTCTGGATTTCTATTTGATATTTTTGTATGGTTTATAATTTTTCATTTATTTTGTCAGTTTCTTCTTGTATTGGTTTCCTAAATGGTTCTAGAGTTTTGTCTGTATTTTCCTTAATTTTGTTGGTGTTTTCCTTGATCTATCTCTCAATCCATTCAAGGTACCTAAATATAATTCTTTTGAATTCCTTATTAGGAAGTTCCAGCATCGCTTTTTTCTCATGGAGGTTTTTCTGTATCTGTATTATGATCCATTATTTGTACTACTTTATCTTGCTTCTTTATGTGAACTGGGATTGTCAGTTGTCTCTGAGAGATTTTGATCTCATTGTATTCACAGTTAGTTGTTGATTGTATGTTAGTGTGATTCACTCAGTTTTTCAGTTATTTTTT
>NW_006927830.1:0-523 GCF_000298275.1 Orycteropus afer afer | reverse complement strand
TTTTGATGGCCAAGTAGGTGGTGGGGCTCTGGGCACCTGGTCTTGGTACTAGTTCCTGCCTACTCAGTAGGCAGTTGAGGGCAGGGTACCTGATCTCATAAGTTTCTGCTGACCCAGAAGTTTGTGGGAGCAGATTACCTGGACCTGGACCTGGAAAAAGTTTCTGTGAGCCCAAACAGCAGGGAATGAAGCTGGGGACAGGGCATCTGGTCTCCAAAAAAGTTTCTGTTGTCCTAAAAGGGGCCTTGTCATAAGGTAGCAGCAAAAGTTCCTGACAGCCCAAAATGCTGCTGGGAGCAGAGCAGCTGAACTTGGAGCTAGTTCCTCTCTACCCAGAAGGCAATTGGAGGTAAGGTGTGTGATCTTAGTGAGTTCCTACTGGTCAGTAAGTGCTTCGAGTCATCTTCACTTTCTTCAGGCAAGGTTGTGGCGCCTACATATTGCAGGTTATTAATGAGTCTTTCTCCAATCCTGATGCCATGCTCTTCTTCAAATGGTCCAACTTGTCAGATTATTTATTCAG
>NW_006927829.1:3245-6649 GCF_000298275.1 Orycteropus afer afer | reverse complement strand
CACATGTCTATCCTAACTTTTTCTTTTATAACACAACAACAACAAGATTACATTTCCTGGTCTCTTTTGCAACTAGGTGTGGCAGCATGACCAAATTCTATTCAATGAGGTGGAAGTGTACCATGGAATTCCAGGAAGGCTTTCTTTAAGAGACTTGAATCAGGTGCGAAGTCTATCTTACTTTCTTATCTGTTTCCTCCTTCCTTCTACCTAGAATATGGACATAATGCTGGTGCTTCAGCAGCCACCTTGGACCATGAGATGACTTAGAAGAGGAGAGCCAGTTGAAAGACAGGAACCTGGGCCACAATGACAGAGGCACCAGCCCCATTCTGCCTACTTCTGGATTTTTCATGTGTGAGAAAGGAATTAACTTCTCTTGCTTAAGCTAATGTTATTTGGGGGTTTTAGTTACATGAAACCAAACCTAATCTTAAATGATACATCATGCTAAGGTAAAAATGATAGAAAAGCCATTTCTTAAAGTACATTAGCATATTTTTGTTCACATAGTCCCCTTGCTAAAGCAAACAGCATTAGTTCAGTAATATACATAAGCTACTGGAACTACAGGGAGAGGCTTTAGTTGCCTATTCAATATCCACTGTGCCTTTTTTTCCTTGTAGCCGAACAACAACAACAAGAAGACTACATTTCCCAGCCTCCTTTGTAGCTAGTTATGGCCATGTGATTAAGTAACTACTTGTAACTATTAGTAGCTCAGCAAGATTAATCATCTGCCTGAAGGTACCCAGCTAATAAGTGCAGAGCCAATATTCTAAGGAGCTCTGTAGCATAGTGCCAAAGGCATCTGACTGCTAACCAGAAGGTTGGCAGGTTCAAACCCACCAGCCACTCAGCAGATGCAAGACTGGGCAATCTACTTCTGTAAAGATTTACCACCTTGGAAACCCAGTGGGGATCACTATGACTCAGAATCCACTCAATGGCAGGGGGTTTGGTTTTTATGGTTTGTAGCTCAACAAGGTTAATCATCTGCCTTTTAAAGGTACCCAGCTAATAAGTGGCAGAGCCAATATCTAATTTGGCCTACACGTTTTCTTGGCCGAGGGGCCCTGGTGGCGCAGTGGTTAGGCACTTTGTTGCTAACCCAGAGGTTGGCAGTTCAAAACCCACCAGCTGCTCATTGGAAGAAAGATGTGGCAGCCTGCTGCTATAAACATATGCAGCTTTAGAAACCCTATGGGACAGTTTTACTCTGTCCCACTCAGAAGGAAGATGAGGCAATCAATCTACTTCCGTAGTGATACTGCCTGGGAAACCCAAGGAGGGGTCACTATGAGTCGGGTTCTACTCCATGGCAAATAACAACAACAACATAGGGTTGCTATAAGTTGGAATCAACTCCATGGCAGTGGATTTGGTCTGGTTTTGGTGTTTATTTGGCCCTGCTTCCCTTCTCAGGTGAGCATGAATTAATGACTACAGCTGACATTTATCCAGCTCTGTAGAGTTTGCACAGTTCTTTATCAACACATATTATCATTATATTAATTAAGTTTGGTTCCCATTCTAATTCCTGAATCCCTTCCAAACCTGAGGAGCCTCACAGATATTTGCTTACCTCAAAGACTCTGCCGCTTATGGAATCTACTGAGCTTTGTAAATAAGGTCTTGTGTATCTTTCCTTCATCTAGCACCTATCGATGGCCTCGCCATAGGTAAATGGTACCTTTCCTTAAAGCATTGTACTTACAGGTATTTCCATGGACTAGGTTTGTTAATGCTCTACAAATATATGTTTGAATCAGCTAGTTATTACATTGATAATGTCATGGTAATGAGAAAGCACTCAATGACTGATATGGCTAATCGGGGAAATTAGATATGTCAACTTATCAAAGTTAAGGAAAGAGAAGCCTCTTTGTTTATTTAGCCCATTCCAGTTCCATGAGTGTAAGTGACAAATGTAATTTACTTAATAGAATTTTAGATCCTGCCCTGGAAATACCAATTAAGTGATAAGCTGTTTGCTTCTCTCTATATACACAGAATAGTCTGTTATCTTATGCTATACTGGGCCTGCACAGAACTGCAGACATGATACAAAGGTCTAGAATGAGGTGCCTCAAGGGTGAGGTGATTTCCTCCATGAGCTGTAAGGATTGTGAGGCTATGGATGCCAGGGCTTGGCTCACTGCCTTCCAATAAGATGGACTTCACAAATGTTTGTTGCCCAGCAAGTTGAACATATTTCTGAGGGCCTATTATGCTAACCCTGAAGAATAATGTTTGTCCAACATCACACAACAATTGTTGACATGGGAATAAAACCTGATCTTAAAAGCACACAATTAATGGTTATATATTCCATATGGGAGCTCTGGTGGTATAGTGCCTAAGGCATTTGACTGCTAACCAGAAGGCTGGTGGTTCAAACCCACCAGCCACTCCTCGGAGGTAAGAATGGGCAATCTACTTGCATAGTGATAACTGTCTCCAAAACCCAAGAAGAGGTCACTATGGATTGGATCTGACTCCACTACAGTGGGGTTGGTCTTTTGGTACACTCCATATAAAGCTGAATCCTTTGTGATTGGTCTTAGCTAAGTGTCACATTTAAAAGAAAGAATAGAATTAGTTTCCACTACATGTGACAGAAAGGATTAAAATAATAGTGGCTTCACTCGACTGCTAACTGAAAGATTGGCAGTTCAAACCCACAAACCACTGTATGGGAGAAAGATGTGGTAATCTACTTCTGTAAAGATTACAGACTTGGAAATCCAATAGCAGTTCTACTCTGACCTATAAAGTTGCTATGAGTCAGAACTGACTCAACAGCAATGAGTTTTTGGTATGGATGAGCAAGATATCAAAGTTTATTTCTCTCTCCTTTAAAAGAAGTCTGGAGTAGACAGGGAGTATCACTGTCATTGGGGGCCCAGACTTTTTCTATCTTTCTGCTCCATCTTTGTAATGAGTGACCGCCATCCTCAAGGTCACCTCATGTGAAAGGTAGGTGCTGGAAGTTCTGTAATCACATACAGATTGTAGTCTTCAAAAATGAGAAAAAGAAGAAAATCAAAATAGGAATTTCCCCAGTAATCTGTTTTCCTTGAAGGACAGCTTTCAGGAAGCCCCTTTCAACAACTTCTACTTATATTTCATTAGGCAGAACTTGCCAAACTTGACTGCAAGGGAAGGTGGGAAATGTAGTTTTTCAGCTGGACATACTGCCATTCAACACTCCATTACTACCCCAATAACACAGGCCAGCAGTTCTCAACCTGTTTGGTCTTGGAAACGCTTTATACTCTTAAAAATTTTTGAGGGCCCATAAAATTTGTGTTTGTTGTTGTTGTTATGTGCAGTCAAGTCAAATCTGACTCATAGCGACCCCTCCTTGGGTTTCCGAGGCAGTATCACTACAGAAGTAGGAT
>NW_006927829.1:0-3145 GCF_000298275.1 Orycteropus afer afer | reverse complement strand
CTTCCTTCCGAGGAGTGGCTGGTGGGTTTGAACCGCCAGCTGTCTGGTTAGCAGGCAAGTGTCTTAGCCACTATGCTACCAGAGCTCATCAGTAAAATCTATTGTTATTTATGCTATTAGAAATTGTTTATTGTTGTTGTTTAAGGAGCCGTAAAGTCAGTTCATACTCATAGCAATCCAGTGTACAACAGAATGAAAAACATTGTCCAGTCCTGTGCCATCCTCACAGTACTTACTATGTTGAGCCCACTTTTGCAGCCACTGTGTCAATCCATCTCATTAAGGGTCTTCCTCTTTTTCACTGACCCTCTACTTTACTAAGCATGGTGTCCTTCTCCAAGGGCTAGACCTTGCTGATAACATGTCCAAAGTATACAAAATCTCTCCAGCCTCACTTCTAAGGAGCATTCTGGCTGTACTTTTTCCAAGGCAGATTTGTTCATTCTTCTGGCTGTTGTGTTGTTGTTGTTATGAGCCATCGAGTTGGACCCGACTCATAGCGATCCCTCCTTGGGTTTCTGAGGTGGTATCACTACAGAAGTAGATTGCCCAAACTTCCTTCCAAGGAGTGGCTAGTGGGTTTGAACTGTCAGCCTTCTGGTTAGCCGTCAAATGCCTTAGGCACTATGCTACCAGAGCTCCTATTCTTCTGGCAGTCCATGGTATATTCAATATTCTTTACCAACACCATAATTCAAATCCATCAATTCTTCTGCAGTCTTCTTTATTCATTGTCCAGCTTTTGCATGCATATGAGATGATTGAAAATACCATGCATGGCTTGGGTCAGGCACACCTTAGTCTTCAGTTATATTTTTATTTTTAACATTTTAAAGAGATCTTTTGCAGCAGATTTGCCCAATGCAATGCATCATTTGATTTCTTGACTATTGTTTCTATGGGCATTGATTGTGAATCTGAGTAAAATGAAATCCTTGACAATTTCAATGTTTTCTCCATTTATCATAATGTTGCTTATTGGTTCAGTTGTGAGGATTTGTTTTTATGTTTGGTATAATCATCAGTAAGTGCTTCAAGTATTCTTCACATTCAGCAAACAAGGTTGTGTCATCTGCATATCATAGATTGTTAATGAATCTTCCTCTAATCCCGACGCTGTGTTCTCATATCGTCCAATTACTCAGATTATTCGTTCAGCATACAGATTGAATAAGTACGATGAAAAGATATAACTCTAGCACACATATTTCTTGGATTTAAACCATGCAGTATCCCCTTGTTCTGTTCAAACCACTGTTTCTCAGTCTATGTACAGGTTTCACATGAACATAATTAAGTGTCTGGTATTTTTATGCTTCCCAATGTTATCCATAATTTGTTATTACCCACATAGTCAGATGCCTTTGCATAGTCAATAAAATATAGGTAAGTATTTTTCTCTTATTCCCTGATTTCCACGCAAACACATATGATATCAGCACGATATCCCTTGTGCCATGTCCTCTTCTAGATCAGGCTTGAGTTTCTAGCAGTTGCCTGTAGATGTGCTGCTGCAACCATTTTTTTTAATACTTTCAGCAAAATTTTACTTGCATGTGATATTAATGATGTTGTTGTTGTTATTGGTAAGGTGCCTTCAAGTCAGCTCCAACTCATAGCTCTCCTATGTATAACAAAACAAAACACTGCCCGGACCTGCACCATCCTCACAATCCTTCCTAAGCTTGAGCCCATCACCGTAGCCACTGTGTCAATCCATCTTGCAGGTCTTCCTCTTTTTTGCTGACCTTCTACTTTACCGAGCATGATATCCTTTTCAGGGAATGGTCCCTTCTGACAACATGACCAAAGTAGGTGGTGTATATATATATTTATATTTATATATGTATGTATGTATATATACATACATTTTATATGTAGATGGTAAAGATAAGAGTGTTTTAAAAGCTTTTCAAAATAATTGTAGACATTGTTCTTTGATACAACACCAAAATTCAACAAACTCTGGTTCCTTAAGTGTTCAGTGCAGTATGGAATCTAAGTCATATCAATGAATACTTGTACTCCCTTACATTAAAATCCATTGGTCTATCTTATATATTGTATACATTTTTTATTCATGTTTGATTTTGTAATATCATGTATCAATCATGTAGAAAATATTCCTTCACTGAGTTATCCAGATCTTCCAAACATTGACACATTTCATTATATGGCATTTTTTAAAACCACTTATCTTCATACCACCATTGATATAAAAAGAGTAGTCTACTCCTTGGGAAGCTGTCAAGCTCACAGTGACAAATTCAAGTTCTTAGGAATTCCATTTGTCACTTGAAAAGTTTAATGTTATCCTTGGCAACCAATATTGTCATTGTTTTCCTTGAAGTGACAGACAGGCTCACTTTGTTCTGTGCCCACAAAATGTTTGCCCAATACATGAGTCTGAATAACCATAGTGTACCTCTCAGTCTTTATTTCAAGTAAAAATGGTGTTCCATGAAAATTGTGGCTAGTTCAGCTAGCAACACAACTGCAAAAAAAGCTTTTCCAAAAGGACTGCCAAAGATGGCAGACTAGGCAGAAAGACTGCACAGACCCTCTTCAACAAAGAAAAGGAAAACCAATTAACACAGACACAGAAGATAATCTTGGATCCCTGAGCCTTGAAGGAAAGGATATAGAAGTGGACTAAACCCCAACTAGCAGAAGAATTTGCATGAAAATACCAAAAAAGAAGAAATAATGAGCCACGGTCTGGCAGCGATCCTGAGCGATCCTAATGGCATAGACAGCTTGGACATTCCCGAGTGGTGGTAGGTAGGACCTAAGAATTAACCTAAAAATCAGCTCTGCTAGCCAGGGACTGCAGAGGACTGCTCTGGTGGCTGGGGAAAAATGGAGAAGGTGAAGAGAAAAGTGGGCTGAGCTGTGAACTTTTGCCAGTCCAGAGAACGCTGCCATTTTGAAGATCTAAAAGCGGCTTGACTATTTTGGATATTTAAAGAGACGGTGCTCTCTCAGATTCCTGGGGCTTAAGAACACATTCTGCTTTCCAGCAACCCCAAAGACACTCTGGACCTACAAGACTGAAAAGGTACCACATTCTTCTTCTTACTCTTATACACCACACCCGCTTGGTGAACAGAGGTGAAGCCATCCCCCACTCCCACCTACCTTCTGG
>NW_006927828.1:5314-5815 GCF_000298275.1 Orycteropus afer afer | reverse complement strand
CCATCGATATACTGCCTACAAGAGACACAAAGATAAAAGCAAATTTACAGTTAAAGAATGGAAAAAACATACCAAGCCAACAGTAACCAAAAAAAAGAGCAGGAGTGGTAATATTAATCTCTGACAAAATAGACTTTAAGGTGAAAAACAACATAAGAGACAAAGAACACTATATGATACTGAAAGATCAATTGACAAGATGTTACAACAATAAATATTTATGCACCCAATGAAAGTGCTCCAAAATACATGAAGTAAATATTAATTGAATTAAAAGGGACAATAGACAACTATACAATAGTAGTAGGAGAGTTTAACACACCACTTTCAAAGAGGGACAGGTCAACTGGAAAAAAACTCAACAGAGATACAGAAGAACTCAACAATACAATCAATCAACTTGACCTCATAGACATATACAGAGCATTCCATCCAACAAAAGCACAATTGACATTCTTCTCCAGTGCACATGGATCCTTCAGCAGAATAGACCATATGTTA
>NW_006927828.1:2634-3234 GCF_000298275.1 Orycteropus afer afer | reverse complement strand
CCGTTGAGTCGGCCCCGACTCATAGCGACCCCTCCTTGGGTTTCCGAGGCAGTATCACTACGGAAGTAGGATTGCCCAACCTTCCTTCCGAGGATCAACCATTAGAGAGATGTAAATCAAAACAACAATGAGATATCATCTCACGCCAGCAATAACAGCAAACTTCAACAGGTCAGAAAATAACAAATGCTGGCGAGGTTGTGGAGAGATTGGAACTCTTGTGCACTGCTGATGAGATTGTAAAATGGTACAACCATTGTGGCAAATGGTATGGCATTTCCTTAAAATACTGAAAATAGAAGTACCATTTGACCCAGCAATTCTGTTACTAGGAATATATCCTAAAGAGGTGAGAGATAGCTCACAAACAGACATATGTACACCTGTGTTCATCACAGCACAATTCACTATAGCAAAGGGATGGAAACAACCTAAATGCCCATCAACAGATGAGTGGATAATCAAATTATGGTACATGCACACAATGGAATACTATGCTACATTAAAGAACAATGAGGGATACGTGAATCATCTCACAACATGGATGAACCTGGAAGACATTATACTGAGTGAAATAAGTCAATTGCAGAAAGACAAATA
>NW_006927828.1:0-1949 GCF_000298275.1 Orycteropus afer afer | reverse complement strand
AAGGTTCACATCTGGAGATCCTGGATAGAGTGGGAGGGAAAACATGGAATAAAATCCAAAAACTCAATAATGACCAGAATTACTGGTCAGATGAAATCTGGTGAGACCCCCAATACTATGGCCCTGGAATACATTCTGTGCCTGGAATAAAATGCACCCCCAGGGGCTGGCTTTCAGCCCAATAGTTAACAAGATGCACCCACAGACCACTCAACCCAGGATGACGCACCCACATACTCTATGGTAATACATCCCTTAGAGCAATAGACCACGGGACACCGGAGGACCAACATTCAAACTGAGGATATGCCAGACAAACAGGAGTGCCTAAATATGAGGGGCACAGGGGGAGGGTTACAGGGTAGGGAGGGGAGGAGACTGGGTTAGAGTTGGACATGGTAAATGGGGAATGAAACTAAATGTACATGTAATGTTGAATGTAAAATAAGCTGTTAAAATTAAAAAATTAAAAATGAAAAAAAAAAAATCAGGTCAGCTACTGGAAAATCTTTTATTTTTAAGAAGAAATGTAACTTGCTATTTTTTGCTATATTATGAAATTCTCCCTTATGTTTTGATTTATATTGAACTTTAAAAAATGTAAATGAATCTTGCTAGTCTGCTTTGAGACCTGTCTCTGATACAAGAATGCTGAAGGGCAGTCCCCATACATATTTCCTGAGAGGTATTACAAGTCAGGAACTCTTCTAGGTGACCAAGACAAACAAGTGCCCCTGGAAGTTTTATCTGTGGAATAGACAGATTTTATGCAATCCAACAAACAGATAATATTTTCTCAGTTGTAGGTAAGGGCCACGAAGAGAAAATGTTGTTGTTGTTGTTGTTATGTGTCATCTACTCGGACTCGACTCATAGTGACCCCTTCCTGGGTTTCCAAGGCAGTATCACTATGGAAGTAGATTGCCCAGTCTTCCTTCAGAGGAGTGGAATAAAGGAGGCTAATGGAATAGAAAGGAGCTCTGGTGGTGTAGTGCCTAAGGCATTTGACTGCTGACCAGAAGGTTGGTGGTTCAAACCCACCCACCACTCCGCAGAAGGAAGACTGGGCAATCTACTTCTGTAAAGATTTACCACCTCGGAACCCCAAAGGGCATTGCTGTGAGTCAGAATCAACTCCATGGCAATGAGTTTGGTTTTCTTTTCTTTTCTTTTTATGGAATAGAAAGTGCAGGATGAGGGGGGAGAGACTTTCATACAGAAGATCTCTCTGAGCTGGTGACGTATGAGCTGAGACTGAACGTTGAGATAGCAGTAGAGCCATGCAAAAGTCTACAGAAACAAAAGCAGACCAGAAGATGTTTAACAAGATGGAGGACCATGAGATTCACTGGGGCAGACTGAAGAAAGGGGGAGAGAACATCAGATCAGGGTGAAGAGACAGCCATGGGTCAGATCATATGAGGCCTAGCAAGCCATGGGAAGGAGTTTGAATTTTATTCTCAGTACAAAGGAAGATTGTTAATACAACTTCTGTAAAAAACAGAATGAAGAGGGACAGGGTTACTCAGAACATTATCTAGAACACTTTGGCCCAAATCCTGTACCAATTTCTCTTTCTCTCTGCAAAGTTTGCCACACTCTTGAGTGGTCAAAACCTCAATCTCACTCTGTATGTCTTTCTCTCTTAGGAAGAATAAAACTCCTCTGTAGCTTTCCCTTGAATCCCTTTTTCTTTGTCATTCAGGAACACCTGCTGTCAGCCCTCCTTGCTGGGGTGGCCCCTTGGGAATGTAGTTTCTCTTTTTTACTCCCCTTCTCCAGTGGGATCATCATCACATTCTCCCACAAAAATAAATAAATGGATAGATAGATAGATAGATAGATAGATAGATCATAGATAGATAGATAGGGAGGTGCATAGGTAACAGCCCAGTTTATAGACTGAGACAGACTAGGAAGAAGGAAGAGGCCGTCCACTTCTGAAAGAA
>NW_006927827.1:1449-6557 GCF_000298275.1 Orycteropus afer afer | reverse complement strand
TTTCCAAAGATGATTGCATTCTTAATAAATTTACTAGAATTTTTATACAAGTATGTTCATTGCAGAAATGACAGAGAAGAAAAATTCACTTATAATGAAACACCTGGAAATAATAACTTTTACCATATTTTTCAATACTTCTGGCTAATGCAAGATGTCAGTCAGTGTGTATGTACAATCAAGTTGATTTTGTTATCATTTCATGATCTACCAAATTATACATTTGTTATGTCAACATGCATCAGTGGCAACTTTAATGATCGCATAATATTCCATCAGCAACTTATTTATAAAATCTATTCTATGGTTTCTCCATATTATACTGCTATTTAAAGCAGTTCTTAGAAAAACAAAGTGTATATTACATTTGTCTAAGGAGTAATGGTGGTGAAGTGCTTAAGGGCTCGGCTGCTAACAAGATGGTTGTAGGTTTGAACCCACAGCTACTCCATGGAAAATAGATGTGGCGGTTTGCTGCCTAAAAATTACAGCCTTGGACAATTTTTGGGATGGTCTCTTCTGACTTACAGGTCACTATGAGTTAGAAATAACTTGAAAGCAACAGGGTATATATTACATTTCTCTATTTCCTACAGATATATTTAAATAAATGGAATGGATGGACATTAGGGATAAGTGACTTCAATTTCAGCAGTGTACACTTCCATTACACCTCATCTTGACACACTTTGTGGGTAGAAAATGATGTCATTTCTCTTACAAATTGAAGGTATTCTCTTATCACGGACACGAAGTAATTTACCTCTTCCTTTTGTCGGTCTCATTCAACGCCTTCTCGCCCAGCAAAAGAATCTGTTGAACCTTCGCCACTTTACCCTCATTAGCAGCGCGGTGGATCTTTCTGAGATCTCTGTCCCTTATCTGGTACACGGGCAGTGGGCCTTTTATAGTATATATGCTCGCCCGGGAAATCCTCAGATTGTTGGAGTCCTCTGAGGGCGGCTTGGCAGTCTTATTTCCCAAGCCATATACCTTCATCATCGCAGAGGCGACAGGTTTCAAACACACCTCAACTCATTCTCACCTTTTTGTGGACATCTGAACCCAAAAGCACAGCTAGAGATACCCAACTAACTCACTACAACGTTCCCACCGGGAAATGCCATAGTTAGGATGGCTGGCAGGCTACAGTAAGGGTAGCCTAGCAACAGAAGTGCGCGTGCACAGGTCAGCAAGAGCACTCACTGTGCAAGTGCTTACAGGTCAGGCATCCAAAGATGTCCGATGCTTGTCTGCAAAACTCAGGCATCTCCAGTCTTGGCGATGGACGTCCTGTTTGGGATCCCTTCAGTGCTTCATTACAGACCTGCAAAAGCAGTCTTTGCCCAGGTCTGGGGCACCGGAACTATTGGTTTCTGAAGACTTCTCCCCAGAAAACTCCCCTAACAAATTCGCTAAATTCCCCAGAAAACTCCCCTAACAAATTGGCTAAATTCCTATTCCACAGCCCTCTAGGTCTCAGCCAGTTTCCATAGAAATGTAGCGGATGCAGCCACAGAATGCGTTATTCTTGGTTTCATAGATGTGGCAGTATATGTCACCGAGTGCAGATTTATGAGGAAAAACCAATGCACGTTCTCCAGATGAGAGGAAAATGCATTTCTACAGCGTGCCTCCCTCCCCTCCCCCTGGGCCCAAACTTTGTTTGTTTGTTTGGCTTTAATTTCATCCAAGATTGACTTTGGAGCATAATTTAACAATTAAGAACTTAAAAAAAAAAGTTGTTTGTTGTTGTGTCAAACGATCTTTTCTTACTTAGTTTAACATGTTTTGTCATAATTTAAATTATAAAGTTGTCTTTTTTGAGATTTCCCACTCTGTTCCACTTAATGGGAGGCTTCTTGCAATAATATTCCATTATTTACACTTTCTTTTTATCTGTAAAATAGAGTGCCATATCTGTTAAAATACCAAATTTCCCATCCATTTTCAACATTTTCATGGCAGTGTTTACCTTTATATTATTAGAGATGAATTTTTAATGACTGTGCCAAGTCAAAAAGAATTATAGTGAAATTTTGATTGTAATTAGGCTAACAGAATTCATGTTACCTGGGGAGCAATCTCTTGATTCAGTCTACATACGTATGTCTCTCTATTTTGATGTTATTTTATGCCTCTCTTTAGGTTTTGTGTGTATGTGTGTGTGTGTGTGTACACACGTATGCGTTGCAGACCGGATAAGTGAAATGAGACACAAAGAGACAAACACACATAGACGATACAAGACTGCAGCCATGATGTGAGCTGCAACTTTATTTTTATAGACTTCAGAAAAGGTAGGATAGCCATTTCTTTGAATTCTAGTCTAAAGTGTTCTCTTTGATCTGTCTTTTTCCCACGCCAGAGATAACAAGGATCTGTGTTTTCACTTCATCAGATTGTTCTCTTCTGAGAACAGTGCGTGCACATGTTTCTGTTTATCAGCCCTTCTGTTTGCAGATCCAGCTTCCTGTCTTGTCTGCGAGTCCAGGATTTCAAGAGTTCAATCTGAGTTCCGGATCCTTTAATGAACCCAGTGCTTTCAAGTGGGTGCTTCCCCTTGCTGCTTTCTGAGACAAAGGGGAATATTACAGCAAGTCCCTACATTTCCCCCTTTTTTTATTTTATGTGACTGGGCTTCTACAATGTCGTAGGGCAGTTCTAATTTCAAATCTTTGATTCATGGCTTATCATCTTAGTTTCCAGCACTGGAAGACTGAAAAACAAACAAATATAATTATTATAAGTGATCTTCCATTTAGTGCTGTCATGGTAAATAATTCCTTGGCCCATCCAATGGGATTCAATTCTGATAACCCTTTTGCTATGCCTTCTAGGACCTCTTCCCCAGTTATTTCTGAAAAATCTTCAGAAAATGCTTGAGTAATACTTTCTCCTAATTGATCATTTTGTAAAGTTAGGTTTCTATGTCCCCATAAATAATCTTTTATCTCCGTCCAATTTCTACTTTCATTAAGTCAAACAGGGGTTATGCATATATGTGTAAAAATCCAATCACATTTCAAAATTGCACAGGTTTTAAATATATGTACTTGTTCTCCTAACCATGTAACAACTTGTTTTAAGTCCAATAACTCTTGATAAATTTGAGAATCTATATTATGCCGTTGCTGCCACAATACAAAAGAGTGTTTATGCCATTCTTGAACTTGCTGTGCAGTTTGCTTTCCTTGTTGCAAAGCCATTCCTGCTACAGAGGCAGTGGTGGCAATAGCTATTATTCCTAGGATTAGAGCTATAATTATTCCAATAGGCCTTTTCATTCTACGTGAGATTGTTCCTAAGATATCATATATGTGACATAATCCTGCTGACTGACTCCAAGGTCTAGTTAAATTTACTGTAATCCATATCTGAGATCTACTTCTTATTATATATATAATTTCTGAGCATAAATTAATAGGTATTGAAGTATTTAAGCATGTATAAAAGGTGCAATTTGCTGTATAATTAATAAGTCCAGTTAGGGACATCCAAATTAATTTGTCCTTTAAGGAGCACATAAGGAAGTTTAAGGCAAGTATGGACATATTTAACTTCATTCTTCAATAACTGTATATGAATACTTCCATTATTGGTTATATATATGGTCATATTTCCAACCCATGTATGTAATGGTTCTAAAGCTGCCATCAATTTCCATAGCTGACCTTGAAAAGTTAAGGAATCATTAAAATGAAGTATGGGTGGAGTCATACCAGTATCACACCAAACCACAGTTTCATTAGCATCACTGGATAAGGAATTATTACTTTTATGCCATTTTAAAGGAATGTTAGAGAACTTTTTCCTTAAATCACTATGCAGACTCCAGTCAACAACCTGTTGTAGTCTATTGACCAGAATCTTTGCCGATTTTCCTTGACACTGAGTCCAGGAAAAATGAGTTATTCTGGGATTTGTATTAGGTAAAGAACAGAAAGGTTTCAAAGGAGATATATGAGAAATATTGATATAATTAAGAATCTTAAAGCTTTTTGTAGATAATAAGAACAAATGAGCAGTGACATGAGAATGATTATACTGTAAACCCCATGCTTCATGAGAAGGTTGAAGACAATGACTGTCATTTCCTATACAAATGGGCATTTGTCGACTACCAAATTCAAACTTGCTAACATCCAATCCTTCCTCATGAGGATATGTGGGTAAATCAGAGTCATAAGGGCTTGGCATCCATAAAGTTTCATTACAATATACTGGGATTTCACTCTCTCTCCACGAGACTGCTTGGAAAAGAGGGGGATTGGGAATATATGCCCAGTAGGTAAATTCAGAAGATTCTCCTACCTGGCAGGTGACTATCGCCACTATAGCCATAAACAAAGTAGAAGCTGAGACGGCTGACCAGCCTGCTGTACTTCTTTCTGAGCCTCTTGGGTCAATTTCTTTATCTGACCCCAGGTAGGTGGTTTAGCGGTCCTAGTGCCATAATTATATGTGTGTGCTTGAAGATTCAGTTCACAAAATGTCTGCAGGTAATCTTCATCCTGGGGTCTCTTGGCCATGGCACAGTTTCAGCCTCTTAGTCAGCAACCACTCATAAGTGTTTCCTGTTGAGATATAAGCATAATCTCGACCCCAATGCAAAATTTCTCCAGGTAACCAGTTACCTTCTAAAGTTTTGTAAAAAATAAGTTGAGCATTTTCCAATAAATTGGGTTGCCCTGATTTTTTAAAATGAGTAATGGCTGTAGACTCTTGTAAACCACCCCATTGATTTAAAAATTCTAAAGTAAATAACTGAGGGATAATGATTAGAGAGCTGACCCACAAAACCAGCACAAGCTCTCTGCCAGTTAATGTTGAATTCAAAACATTGTTGTATATCTTTACTGGACAGTTGAGTTATTATGGTAGAAGGATCATATCCAATTAATTGTCTGCACTGGTGGCGGCCTTTGGCAACTAGTGATGTGATTTTATTGATATATGTCATCAGCCTTTTATTATATTTGTTAGGCAGGAATAACCACTCCAATAAAATATTAGTTTGTCCAATTGCAGCAGAAGGGTAATGCAGAGTATCAAAAATAATCAATACTGAGGGTAGATTTGGATCAAATCTGTCTGTAAATGCTTGC
>NW_006927827.1:0-604 GCF_000298275.1 Orycteropus afer afer | reverse complement strand
CCTGATGCCTTATCTGAACAGCGGCTGCACATTTAAATGTCTTTTTTCAACAGTACAGAAAGGGTTAGAGTCCATGTTAGACATAATGTTTTTAGCTTGAGGAGATAAATGGGGTCTAGTTAGATATGCTCCAAATTGTTGTAATAAATCTCTCCCCAACAAATTCACCGGAATATCTCAGTAAATGAAGGAGCAACTTTACCAGATACCTCTATTTTTATCCATGATTTCAAAACTATCATTTTCACTTGGGCACACAACAACAACAACAACAACAACAACAAAGTGCCAATTCATCAGAGGCCGCTTGAGCTTGCAAAGAAGCAAAAGCTCTGGTGCTGGTTAACTCCTCCTTATTAGCCCCAGGAGGGTTTTGTGCGGCATTTCTCCTAGCTTGGATGGTGGCTTCTTCATACCACCAACTTTTTAATTGTAACCACTGTGGTCCCTCTAGTACCGTTTTACAAATTGTCTCCCAATCGACAGGTAATAACAACTGCTCACTAGCTAAAGATTGCAAGAGTCTTAGGACAAATGGAGACTGTGGACCATAATTCTGAACCACATATTTTATATCTTTCTACACTTTGAAAGTCAAAGGTTG
>NW_006927826.1:5632-6770 GCF_000298275.1 Orycteropus afer afer | reverse complement strand
AAGGAAGAGGCTGTCCACTTCTCAAAGAATTGGCCAGGGAAAACCTTATGAATAGCAAAGAAACACTGTCTGATACATTACTGCGCAACTTTATGAATATTCTGGATAGATTAGAAGGCTCTTGAAATAGTACTGGGAAAGAGCTGTCATCATCAGAGTAAACCCAGCCTTACTCATACGAATAAGGTAAAGCTTTCAAGACCTCCATTTGCTGATGAGGCACCACTCAAATTGAGGAAAACAGCTGCAGACATCCCCATTAATCAACAGAACATGGAATATATGAATTATGAATCTAGAAAAATTGGAAGTTGTCAAAAATGAAATGGAACGCATAAATATTGATATCCTAGGCATTAGTGAACTGACATGGACTGGTTTTGGCCATTTTGAATCAGACGATCATATGACCTACTATGCCAGGAACAACAGTTCGAAGAGGAATGGCGTGGCATTCATCATCACAAAGGCTGTTTCAGGATCTGTCCTGAAGTACTATGCTGTCAGTGATAGGATAATATCTATACACCTACAAGGAAGACCCATTAATATAACTATTATTCAAATTTACGCACCAACCAACAAAGCCAAAGATAAGGAAATTGAACATTTTTATCAACTTTTGCGGTCTGAAATTGACTGAACATGCAATCAGGATTTGTTAATTATCACTGATGACTGGAATGCAAAAGTTGGAAACGAAGAAGAATCCCCTGTAGTTGGAAAATTTGGCCTTGGCAACAGAAATAATGCTGGAACTTGCATGGTAGAATTTTGCAAGACCAATGACTTGTTCTTTGCAAACACCTTTTTTCAACAACACAAATGGTGGCTCTACATGTGGACTTCAACCAGATGGAACACACAGGAATCAGATTGATTACATCTGTAGCAAGAAGCAGTGGAAAAGCTCAATATCTTCAGTCAAAACCAGGCCAGGAGGTGATTGTGGAACAGACCATTAACTGCTCATATGCAAGTTCAACTTGAAGTTGAAGTCAATTAAAATTAGTCCAAGAGAGCCAAAATATGATCTTGAAAATATCCCTCCTAAGTTTAGAGATCATCTAAAGAATAGATTTGATGCATTGAACACCAACGACCAAAAACCAGAAGAATTGTGGGAGGATATCAAGAA
>NW_006927826.1:2139-2737 GCF_000298275.1 Orycteropus afer afer | reverse complement strand
CATGGGGTTGCTATGAGTTGGAAACAACTCGACAGCACCTAACAACATAAAAAGTCAAAGAAACATTTCTATATGGAAGGAAATTTTCTTTGTTGGTTACCGTGGGTAGGAGGGGAGGGGAGGGAACACTGTTAGATATGTAGAGACAAGTACTGATCTGGGTGAAAAGAAGGGCAATGTACCAAATGTGAGTGATCAACACGGTAGCATTGAGGAAGAGGAAGATATAGATAGGTGCATGGGAGGTATAGAAAACAAAGATGAACGCTTTTGTATATACAGTACTGTATTGTCAGTGAAGGCAAACATGGGTATATGGGTGGATAGATGGGTGGACAGGCTGAACTATTAGGTATGTCTGTGCAGTGGGGAGCATATCCAAGACCATGTACAGAGTTGGCAGACAGTGGTTCTACAAGTGTATATGTATGTTCTGTAAGAATTCCCAGGTGTATAGTAGAGCTGACAAGGGACAAGTTTGTAGTCACTTCTTGTTCACAGACAGCTACCCAGAGGGAGCAAGTAGTTGGACCTGTGGGCTCGGGACCACGGTCACAGGGGACAATAGGCTCAAATGGCATAACATACTACACAAAAC
>NW_006927826.1:0-789 GCF_000298275.1 Orycteropus afer afer | reverse complement strand
TCTTTTGGTGAAATATTTTCATGTACATTAGTGTCAATTTTTTAGCAGGTCCCAGTCATCTCTTTTATCTTCTGGTGTTTGTATAATTTTAGGTGTGCTCAATAATGTATTTATGCTCTGAATTAGGAACCCTACATTTTATTTTTTATTTGATGTGATCTTACTGTTTTGATTTCCATTCAGGACTTGGCCAACCTGAGTTAATTTTAGTATATGGTATGAGATATTGGTCCTTTTTCATTTTTCTTTAAATGGATATCCAGTTTTGCCTACACTATTTATTAAAGGTAGCTCTGGTGACGTAGTGCCTAAGGTATTTAACTGATAACCAGAAGGCTGGCAGTTCAAACCCACCAGCCACTCCTTGGAAAGAAGATTGGGCAATCTACTTCCATAGAGTTATCACCTCAGAAACCCATGGATGAGTCGCTATGAGTCAGAACTGACTTTATGGCAGTGAGTTGTTCTTTTTTTTTTTAATTGGGTTTTGACCCTTTGTCAGAGATCAGTTGCCCATAGATGGATGGATTTACTTCTTGGTTCACAATGCTATTCCATTTCTCTATGTGTTTGTCATTCCAGTACCAGGCTGTTTTAACTACACTAACTATGTAGTAGTTTTAATATTGGGTAGTATGAGATCTCCTACTCTGTTCATTTTGCTTAGTAGTGCTGTACTTATCTGAGGTCTTTTTCCTTTCCACATAAAGTTGGTGATTAATTTTTCCATCTCTTTAAAGAATGATAATGGAATCTGGATCAGGATTGCATTAAACCTGTAGATTGCTT
>NW_006927825.1:7220-8042 GCF_000298275.1 Orycteropus afer afer | reverse complement strand
TAGATGATATCTTTTCATCTTTCCTGATACTGGAGGAATTTTCTGTTACAAGTCTTCAAGTATTTTGTCAGTGAGGTTTCCTTCTTCTTCTTCTTTTTTTTTTTGTTTTTTGTTTTTTGTTTTTTGTTTTCTTGTCTCCTTCTGTTCTTAATGGGATTCCAATCAGGTGTGTGTTATTTCCTTTGATATTATCCCAAAAAGCACTTAGGTTTTCTTCATTTCTCTTGATTTTCTTATAGAATGTCTCCTCATACAAGCTGGTGTCAAAGGATTTGTCTTCTAGCTGGGATATATGTTCCTCAGACAATTTGATTCTACTCTTTTGTTGTACGAATGTGTTATCTCTTTCTATAATTTTTGTGTTCATCTTCTGGATATCTAACTGTTGTTTTTATATGGTTGCTAATTGTCTATTTATTTTGACATTTTGTCCTTGTATGATTTTCCTGAATTCTTCAAGAGTATTGTCAGTCTTTTCCTTGTTTTTGTATATGGTTTCCTTGAGCCCTTCAAAGATTATATATGTATATATAATATTTTTAATTCCTTCTCAGGTTGTTATTCCTTGGGGATGTTTACTAGTTCTTTATTTTGTTCAGTTGCTTCTGCTATCTTATCCTATTTCTTTGTTTGAATTGAAGTTGTCTGTTGTGTCTGAGACATTTTGAAGTTGTTGTTCTTATTTGTTGATTATGTCCTGGTTTATTTAAAGTGTGCTCCTTTGATTGTTAACTCAGAAGCACTGAGGCTTTTCTCAGCTGTCTCTGGATTGGTGGAATAATTGATAGGAATGTATGTACAGCACTCTGATGTGAAGAGGAG
>NW_006927825.1:3471-4025 GCF_000298275.1 Orycteropus afer afer | reverse complement strand
CACTGTCTGATACATCACTAGACAACTTTATGAATAGCCCAGAAACATTGTCCAATGCAGTGCAGGAAGATGAGACCCTTACATCAGAAGGCACTCAAAATACAACTGGGAAAGTGCTGCCTCCTCAGAGTAGAACCAACCTTAATGATATGGATAAAGTACACCTTTTGGGACCTCCATTTGCTGACTTGACATGATTTAAATTGAGGAGAAACAGCTACAAAGATCCATTAATAATCAGAACATGGAATGTACGAAGTATGAATCTAGGAAAATTGGAAGTTGTCAAAAATGAAATGGAACACAAAAAGATTAATGTCCTTGGCATTAGTGAGCTGTAATGGACCAGTTTTGGTCATTTTGAATCAGAAAACCATGTGATTTACTATGTGGGGAACAACAATTTGAAGAGGAATGGTATAGCATTCATCATCACAAAGAATGTTTCAAGATCTGTCCTGAAGTACAATGCTGTCAGTGATAGGATAATATCTACACACCTACAAGGAAGAACAGTTAATACTATGATTATTCAAAATTATCCACCAACCTCC
>NW_006927825.1:0-761 GCF_000298275.1 Orycteropus afer afer | reverse complement strand
TGTTATTCAATTTCCATGTATTTGATTTTCATTTTCCCCCAGATTTCTTATTGTTGATTTCTAGTATTATGATCCAAGAACATACTTTGTAGAATTTCAATGTGTTTAAATTTATTAACACTTGATTTGTGGCCTAATGTATGGTCTATTCTGGAAAATGATCCATCTTCACTGGAAAAGAATGTGTATTGTGTTTTTGTTAGGTGGAGTGTTCTGCATATGTCTATGAGGTCAAGTTGTTTGATCATAGTGTTGAGCTCTTCTACATCTTTGTTGAATGTTTTTCCAGTTGTTTGTCCTTCACCAAAAGTGGTGTATTTATGAGGTCAGTTTGGTTGATTATGTTGTTGAGATTTTCTATATCCTTGTTGAACTTTTTTCTGATTATTTGTCCTTCATCAAAAGTGGTATGTTAAAGTCTCCTTCTACTATTGTAGTATTGTCTATTTCTTTTCTCGATTCAGTTAATGTTTGCTTTACGTATTTTGGAGCTTTATAATTGGGTGCATAGTGATTTATTATGGTTATGTCCTCTTGGTCTATTGAGCCTTTTATCATCATAAAATGCCCTTCCTTTTCCCTTACGCTGGATTTTGCCATGAAGTCTATTTTATAAGAAATCAGTGTTGCCACTTCCACTCCTTTTTCGTTGCCATTAACTTGTCGTATTTTTTTCCATTCCTTTATTTTACATTTATTTTTACCTTTATGTCTACAGTGAGTCTCTTGCAGCATATTGACGAGTGTTGGTTTCTTATTCA
>NW_006927824.1:4619-6319 GCF_000298275.1 Orycteropus afer afer | reverse complement strand
TATCACTGACAGATTGTACTTCAGGACAGATCTTGAAGCCTCCTTTGTGATGATGAATGCCACATCATTCCTCCTCAATTTGTCCTTCCTGGCATAGTAGATCATATGGTTGTCTGATTCAAAATGCTCCAAACCCATCCATTTCAGCTCACTAATGCCTAGGATATCAATCTTTATGCATTCCATTTCATTTTTGACAAATTCCAATTTTCCTAGATTCATACTTCATGCATTCCATGTTTTTCCTCAATTTGAGTCATGCCACGTCAGCACATGGAGTTCCTGAAAGACTTACTTTATCCACAGCATTAAGTTTGGTTCTACTCTGATGAGGCAGCTCTTTCCCAGTCTTATTTTGAGTGCCTCCAACCCAAGGGGCTCGTCTTCCTGCATTGTGTCAGACAATGTTTCCAAGCTATTCCTAAAGTTGCCTGGTATTGTATCAGACAGTGTTTCTCTGCTATTCATAAGGTTTTACCTGGCCAGTTTTTGAGAAGGGGATGGCTTCCTCCTTCTTCCTACTCTGCCTTTGTCTTTAAGCTGCATTGAAACCTGTGCACCTTGTACAACTCTGCTGGCATTTGAAACACCAGTGCACAGCCTTAAGCCTCACAACAACATACAATCCCCACAGGATGACAAATTGACAGACAAGTTTGTCTCCCTTAGCTGTTGGAAATCTCTGCACCCTCCCTTTACCTAATTCCTACCTGGAACCTACCACTCTGTGGTCCCCAGCCATTCCCTCCCTTCCCTGGCTCTAGGGGACTGGGGTCTGCCTTGCCTCCTGCCACTTTAACAGGATGTCCTGCCACTCTTGAGGTCCTGGCCGCTTCTGCTCCCTCCCTTTCCTGGCTGTAGGGTATTTGGGGACTTTAGGGTGCTTGGGAGGCTCTAGGGTGCTTGTTCTACAGTTTATTCTGGTGAGCAGTGACTGGGGTCTTAGAAGCTTGTGCAGAGCCCTCTAAGATGCAAGTATTGGTCTCTCCACATCTAGAGCAAAGAACAACAAAGAAAATCAAAAAAGTGTGGAAAGAATTAGCCTAACAGACCAGTGGACCAGGGGAATCTCAGTCTATATGACTCTGAGAACTAGATGGTGCCCTGTTACCACTGACAACCACCAGAAAATAATCAAAATTGGAGGTCTTGGATAGAGTGGGGGGAAAATGTGAAACAAAATTTAAAATCATAACAAAAGACCAAATTGACTGGTCTGATGGAGACTGGTGAAACCCCCGAGACTATGGCTTTTAGACAGCCCTCAAGCCTGGAACCCAAAACACCCTTGTGGTTCAAGTTTTAGCAAAGCAATGGACAGGCCTGTAAGATGAACAATAACAATAGAGAGATATGCACTCCTTAGAACTATCAGCCATAAAAGATCAAAAGAGCAGCTTTTGCCTAAGGATAAAGCTCAGAAAGGAAGAAGGGATAAGAATGAGTGACAAATGGAAATGAGAAACTAAGGGAAGAAGTGAAAATAGTAATGCAACATTGTGGGGATTGTCATCAATGTCCTATTGTTGATTTCTAATTTTATAGCATTGTGATCTAAGAAGATGCTTTGTAGTATTTCAATGTTTTTAAATTTATTAAGGCTTGCTTTATGGGAGCTCTGGTAGCATAGTGGCTAAGACACTTGCCTGCTAACCAGACAGCTGGCGGTTCAAACCCACCAGCCACTCCTCGGAAGGAAG
>NW_006927824.1:0-2424 GCF_000298275.1 Orycteropus afer afer | reverse complement strand
GTTGGTGTTCAATGCATCAAATCTATTCTTTAGAAGATCTCTAAATTCAGGAGGGATATATACATATAGGGAAAGGAAATTTATCTTAGGAAAATGGTTCACACACTTATAGAAGCTGGAAAGTCCCATGTTCATGGATCAAAGGTCAAAATGGAGTCTTTTCCCAACTCACGCAGCTGCAGGGGCTGACAAGCTCAAGGTTGGCAGGCAGTATACTGGCTCTTGACTCCAGCAAATGACAAATCCAAGATCTCCAGGCTGGATGGTGGATTGTTTGCTCACAGACAGTTGTAGGTAGCACAACAGGGTCCTGATCCACAGAAAAGTGTCTCTTTTCACAAGATATCCATGACTATATTGTAAGTAGGCCACACCCCTAGGGAAACTCCCTTTCAACATATTGGCTGCTCACAGCATATACATCTGATCCCATCATGGGAATAACCCATATCACAACTGCTTAAACCACAGAATTGTGCTCCGCCCAAGTTGACACATAGCTTCAACTACCACAGTCCACCCCCTTGTCAACTTGGCAGTTGTACACATCTCCTTAACCATATATAATTTCTAAATAAGGACAATTATAAATTCATATTTGTACCTCACATGATACGCTAACAAGCGTACAAATGAAACACATTAACCTTGTTTAAATTTCACAGTTCATAACAGAAGGAACCAAAAATATTTGATGCACATATACAATGAAGAAATATAATGATTACAGTCCTTGTTTCTGCTACTGGTCATGTGTTCATAGCTTATATTCAGAACTACCTTCTTCTACCACTTCTTTTGTATTTCCCTTGCCCTCAGCCAGCATGAGAAACTGGCAGAGATATACCAGCAGAGAGGTGGAATTGTGGTAGAAGTTAATGTTAAGTTTGTGTGTCAACTTGGCTAGGCCTGGTTGAGTGGCTGGGCAACTGGATGTAGTATTCCCCAGGATGAATGGAATCTACTCTGAGCAGCTGAGTAGCTGCCTTTGGGTGTGTGTTCTGCTTCCTGTATATAAAGAAACTGCTTTGGGAATGGTCTCTAGCTTATGGCATGCTAGAATCTCAAATGTAGCCGTCTTTGTTCAGCAGGCCTGCCATGCTCTGTCAACCTCGGGGCTTTCAATGGACTTTAATGAATGTGCTATGTGGTTTGGTAACATTTGAACTGTGCCTTTTTACTTGTCAACCTTGGGCTTATCAGGCTCAGCAGCCAGCAGCTGTCTGAGTGAAGAAAAGCCTCTAGCTTCAGTGGGCTGAGAGCAGGAGGCAGAGCTGAAGCCCAAGGTTGAGGAGCTTTCACCCAAACCCTAGAACCTAGCACTTTGAACTCAGACTTAAAGTATCCAAATGGTGAGAGAATAAACTCCTGCTTGTTCAAGTATCCCATTTGTAGTATATTCTGGTCAGAGTGGCACTAGGTAACCAGAACATGGCCTAATATATGGTCTATCATGGAGAATGTTCCATGTACACTGATAAAGAATGTATATTGTGCTGTTGTTGGGTGAAGTTCTCTGTAGATGTCTATAAGGTCAAGTTGGTGGATTGTATTGTATAGTTCTTCTGTGTCTTTGTTGAGTTTCTTCCCAGTTGCTTTCTCTTTCATTGATAGTGGTATAATAAAGTTTCCTACTATAACTGTGGAGTCATCTATTTGTGTTTTCAATTCTGTTAAAGGGTGATTTATGTATTTTGGAACTCTTTCATTGGGTGCATAGATATTTATTATAGTTATGTCTTCTTGTGCAATTGATCCTTTAATCATTATATAATATCCTTCCTGTCTTTTATGGTGGTTTTTGTCTTAAAGTCAATTTTATCATCAAATAATATTGCCACGCCTACTCTTTTTTGGTTGCTATTTGCTTGATATATCTTTTTCCAACCTTTGATTTTTAGTCTTTTTTTTTTTTTTTTTCTTTTCCTGTGTCTCTTGTAGACAGAATATTGATGGGTTATGATTTCTTATCCAGTCTGAAAATTTCCATCTCTTGAGTGGTTCATTTAATCCAGTGACATTCAGTGTAATTATCAACAAGTATGAATTGGTTGCTGTCATTTTGTTATATGTTTTTTTTGTGCAGGTCCTGGTTTCTTTGTTCCATATAATTTTCTGTGCTGAGCTCATTATGTTTATGAATCATGTTATCATTTCCTTGGTTGCTATTGTTTTAGTATTTGCTAAATATTTGTGTTTGTCCTCTTTTTTATTGTGATGTGAAGGTTTATCATTTTTTTTTTTTTGAGGTTACCCTGTGATTTATAATTTTCTCCTCAAGTTTAGAACAGTCCATTCTACCTTGCAACTCTCTTGACTTCTTCACCATTTAGAAGTTCTGTAACTACTCTATTTTTTCCCTCTTTTTGGTTTGTAGTTGTTCTCATTTACCAATTGATGTCTGTGGTTCACTGTTTACAATCT
>NW_006927823.1:2972-7071 GCF_000298275.1 Orycteropus afer afer | reverse complement strand
TTATCTTCTGTGTCTGTATTTATTGGTTTCCCTTTTCTTTGTTGAAGAGGGTCTGTGCAATCCTTCTGCCTAGTCCGCCATCTTTCCCCTGAATGTACACTTTAAATGGGTGAATTATACAGTATATGAATTTTATCTCAATAAAGCTTAAAATGCTGGGCTGATGTTTGAGAAACCTGGGACAACAGGTAATAAATGAACACTAATACTTTTTCCCAAAGCCTCTTTTACTTTGCGTGTGTGTACGTGCACACGCAGTTTGCGTACAAATTTACAGAGCAGAATTCGTTTTACATTCAACAGTTCATGTACATTTGGTTTCACTCCCTGATTACCATCCCCAACCTTAACCCACTCTCCTCCTCTCCCTTCCCTGTGACCACCCGCCCCCATCCCTGTGCCCTTCTTAGTCATGCACTCCTGTCTGTCCAGCTTTCCCTGCACGTGAGTGCTGCTCCTCTGGTGCCCCATGGCCAATTGCTCCAAGTGGTATATCTCCGTAGAATAGGTGAGTGCATTGCTCTGGGTTGGGTGTTCTGTATGTAAGTCTTTCTACTGTCGGGCTGAGAGCCAATCCTTGGGAATGAGTTCTATCCAAGGCCCCTAAGGGTAGCCCAGGGCCATAGTCTTGGGAGACCCACCAGACTCCACCTGACCAATAATTCTTGTTGTTAATTGTGTTTTTGAATTTTGTTCCACATTTTCACTCCTACTCTATCCAGGATCTCCAGTTTTGATCCCTTCTTGAGTGATTGACATTGGTAGCTGGGCACCATCTAGTTCTTCTGATCTTGAGGTCCATCATATCCTTGGACTAATTGTTTCCAAATGCCCTTGATTTTCTTCACTCTTCTTTGCTTCAGACGAGAGGAGACCATTAGCTGCATCATAGATGGCAGCTCGAAAGCTTTTAAAACTCCAGTCGCTACTCACCAAAGTAGGTTGTGGAACAAGATTTTTATGTATTTTGTTGTGCCAATTGAGCCTGGTGTCCCCCAATATCATGGTCCTGAGTTGGCAGACCTGGTGGTTCTCTCTCCCAAGGTATTTGGCTGCCTCTGAGGGATTACTCCAACTCTGTCTTCTGTTCCTTCTGTAATGATTGGTTATTTTGTATCACTAGTATCTATGCAAGATTATCTTCAGCTAAATCTATCACTTTTCACCAACCCCCATCTGATCTTCTCAGTTGTCTATGCATTTATCTATAGCCTGGTGTTTGGTGTTAGTGGCAATGCACTATTGTGCACATACTGGTATTGGCCTCTGTCATCTACATCTTCTTTTGTTTGTTTGTTCTGTTTAAATATTTTCATTTATTTACAAGTGTGAATGAAACACTAGTAAATTGCACATACATTCTACTTCATTTTATTATTATTATTTTAAATTTTTTATTGTGATTTGGGTGAAAGTTTCCAGAGCAAATTCACTGTCCAGACAGTAGTTCACATTCACTTAGTCTCATGACATTGACTACAATTTCCCACAATGCAACAGCTCCCCTCCCACTTCCTTCTCATAGTTACTTCTTCCCTGTGTCCTTCCCTCCCTGCACTCCTGCCTCCTGAGCTGTCTCCCTGTGCATGTACAGCCCTTCCATTCTCCCATGACTGATCTCTCCAAGTAGCGTATATTGTTGTTGTTGTTGTTATGTGCCCTCGAGTCAAACCCTACTCATAGCGACCCCTCCTTGGGTTTCCAAGGCAGTATCACTATGGAAGTAGATTGCCCCATCTTCCTTCCAAGGAGTGGATTGTATACACCTAATGTAAATGTTCAGCTTGTATGCCTCTTTTGTTTGGCTGGAAGCAACAGGAGTGGGTTCAATTCCAGACCTGAAAGCAGCTAGGGGCCATAGTCTCAGTGGTTCCATCAGGCTTTATCAGATCAGCAAAACTGGTCTCTCTCTCTCTCTCTCTTTTTATTGTTTTTAAATTGTTTTGAGTTTTGTTCTACACTGTTCTCCCACTCTATCCAGGATCCCCTATATAGATCCCCCTACTAGTGGTTGACAGTGGTAGCCAGGCACCATCTAGTGGTATACCAGTCCGTTGGACTAATTGTTTCCATCTGTCTTTGGTTTTCTTCATTCTTTGCTCTGAACGAGGAGAGACCCATCTTTGCATTTAGATGGCTACTTGCAAGCTTTTAAAATCCCAGTCACTACTTGCCAAAGTAGGATATGGAACGTTTTTGTGTAGTATGTTGTGCCAATTGAGTTTGATGTCCCCTGCAAATATGATCCCGAGGCCACAGGTCCAACTACTCGCTCCCTCCGGGTGGTTGTGCCCAAGAAGTGACTACAATCTTGTCCCTTGTCAGCTCTACTATACACCTGGGAATTTTTACAGAACATACAAATATATTTGCAGAAACATTGTCTGCCAACTCTATACATGCACACTCCCCCCTGCATAGACATACCTAATAGTTCAACCTGTCCACCCATCTATCCATTTGTATAACAATGTTTGCCTTCATTGACAATGCAGTACTGTGTGTGCAAAAGGGTTCATCTTTGTTGTGTGTATCTCCCATGCACCTCTCTGTCTTCCTCTTCCTCAATGCCACTCTGTTGATCACTCACATTTGGTACATTTCCCTTCTCTTAACCCAAATCAATACTTATCTCTACCTATCTAACAGTGTTCCCTCTCCTCCCCTCCCCTCCCACCCCTGGTTACCAACAAAGAAAATTTCCTTCCATATATACCTTTCCTTGACTCTTTGCAATAACAGAATAATACAATATTTGTCCTTCTGTGATTGACTTATTTCACATAACATAATGTCATCCAAGTTCATCCACATTATGTGCTATTTTGCAGATTCTACATTATTTTTTAGGGTTGCATAGTATTCCATTGTGTGTATGTACCATAGTTTGGTTATCCATTCTTCTGTTGATGGGCACCTAGGTTTTTTCCATTTTTTGGCTATTGTAAATAGTGCTGCGATGAACATGGGTGTGCATATATATGCTCTTGCCCTGGCTCTCACTTCTTTAGGATATATACCTAGTAATGGAATGGCTGGATCAAATGATATTTCTAATTCCAACTTTTTAAAGCATCATCATACTGCTTTCCACAGTGGTTGTATCATTTTACAGTCCCACCAGCAGTGTATGAGCGTCCCAGTCTCTCCACATCCTCACCAACATTTGTTACTTTCTGTCTTCTTGAACTTTGCTACTAGTACTGGGGCAAGATAGCATCTCGCTGTTGTTTTAATTTGCATCTCTTTGATGGCTAATGATTGTGAGCATTTCTTCATATGTTTGTTGGATACCTGAATATCCTATTTAGCGAAGTGTCTATTCATGTCTTCTGCTCAGTTTTTAAATTGGATTATTTGTCTTATTGTTGTTGAGGTGTTGGAGTTTTCTAAAAATTCTAGAGATGAGTCCCTTGTCAGGTATGTCATTGTTGAATATTTTTTCCCAGTCTGTAGGTTCTCTTTTTATTCTTTTGGAGAAGCCTTTGGAAGCACATAAAAATATAATTTTTAGGAAGTCCCATTCTTCTAGTTTATCTTCTTCTGTTTGTGTATTTTGGGTTATGCTTGAGAGTCTATTTATGCCATATATCATGGTCCCTAAATTTGCCCCTAGTTTTTCCTTCAGGAACTTTATAGTTTTAGGTTTCACATTTAAGTCTTTGATCCATCTGGAGTTAATTTTTGTGTGTGGTATGAGGTACCAATCTTGTTTCATTTTTCTGCAAATGGATATCCAGTTTTCTCAGCACCATTTGTTAAACAAACAATCTTTTCCCCATTTAATGGATTTCAGCCATTTGTGAAATATCAGCTGACCATAGGTCGATGGATCTATTTCTGGGTTCTGAGTTCTACTCCATTGGTCTATGTGTCTGTCGTTGTACCAATACCAGACAGTTTTTACTACTGTGGCCGTATAGTAGGTTTTGAGATCTAGCAGTGTGAGACCTCCTACTTTGTTCTTCTTCAATCGTTGTTGTTGTTGTTAAGTGCCGTCAAGTCATTTCCGACTCATAGGGACCCCATGCACAGCAGAACAAAACACTGCCCGATCCCGCACCAGCCCCACAATCCCTGCTATACTTGAGCCCATCAT
>NW_006927823.1:1120-1817 GCF_000298275.1 Orycteropus afer afer | reverse complement strand
TTCTCAATGTTATCCATAATTTGTCATGATCCACACAATCAATAATGCTTTGCTTTTCTGAGGTCTCTTTACTTTCCATATAAAGTTAGTGATTGGTTTTTCCATATCCTTAAAGAATATTGATGGGTTCTGGATTGGGATTGCATTGAATGTATATAGATTGCTTTGGGTAGAATTGACTATTTCACAATGTTCAATGTTCCTACCCACGAGCATGGTATGTTCTTCCATTTATGTAGATCTCTTATGGTTTCTTGAAGTAGTCTTTTGTAGTTTTCTTCATACAGGTCTTTTGTGTCCCTGGTAAGATTCCTTCCCAAGTATTTTATTTTTTTGGTAGCTATTGTAAATGATGTTGATTTCCTTATTTCTTTTTCACCAATCTCTTTGCTGGTGTAGAGGAATCCAACTGAGTTTTGGGTGATGATCTTGTATTCTACCATGATGCTAAATCTCTCAATTAGTTCCAGTAGATTTTTTACTGAGTCTCTTGGGTTTTCTAGGTATAGGATCATATTATCAGCAAATAGGGATAGTTTGACTTCTTCTTTATCAATTTGGATGCCTTTGATTTCTCTTTTTGGCTTATTGCCCTGGCTAGGACTTCTAGTACAGTGTTGAATAGAAGTGGTGATAGAGGACATCCTTGTCTTGTTCCTGTTCTCCAGAGGAATGGTTTCAGTCTCTCTCCATTGAG
>NW_006927823.1:0-1020 GCF_000298275.1 Orycteropus afer afer | reverse complement strand
GTTTTGCATAGTGCTGTTTATAATGTTGAGGAATAGCCCTTCTATTCCTATTTTGCTGAGAGTTTTGATCAGGAATGGGTGTTGGATTTTATCAAATGCCTTATCTGCATCAATTGACACGATCATATGGTTCTTCTCTTTTGTTTTATTTATGTGGTAGATGATGTTGATTGTTTTTCTGATGTTGAACCATCCTTCCATACCTGATTTGAACTCCACTTGGTCATAATGAATGATTTTCTTGATATGTTGTTGGAGTCTATTGGGTAGGATTTTGTTGAAGATTATTGCATCTATATTCATGAGGAATATTGGTCTGTAATTTTCCTTTTGAGTGATGTCTTTGCCTGTTTTGGTATCAAGTTTATTCTTGCTTCATAAAATGAGTTAGGGAAGATTCCATCCTTTTCTATCTTATGGAATATTTTGAGTGGGATTGGTGTCAGTTCTTCTATGAATGTTTGGTAGAGTTTTCTGGTGAAACCATCTGGGGCAGGACTTTTTTTGGTTGGTAATCTTTTGATGACCTGTTCAATTTCTCCTTTTGTTATGGATCTGTTCAACTTTTCCACATCAGTGTTAGTGTTAGTTTAGGTAAGTGGTGTGTTTCTAGAAATCTGTCCATTTCTTCCAGATTTTCAAATTTCTTCATAGTATCCTGATATTGTCCTTTTTGTTTCAGTTGGTTCTGTTGTGATGCCACATATTTTGTTTCTTATTCATGTTATTTGTATTCTCTCTCTCTTTTCCTTTGTTAAAATGCGAGTGCTTTTTCAATTTTATAAATCTTTTCAAAACATCAACTTCTAGTCTTGTTGATTTTATCTATTGTCTTTTATCTATTGTTTCTATTTCTTTGATTTCTGTTGGAATCTTTATTATTTCCTTTCTTCTGGTGACTGTAGGCTTTCCTTGCTGTTATTTTTCTAATTGTTGGAGATGTTGGTTTAAAGTGTTGATTTTGGCTCTTTTTTCTTTTTTGATGTGTGCATTTATTGCTATAAATTGGCCTCTGATCAC
>NW_006927822.1:6278-6944 GCF_000298275.1 Orycteropus afer afer | reverse complement strand
TTTAGGATATATACTTAGTAAAGGAATGACTGGGTCAAATGGTATTTCTAATTCCAACTTTTTCAGGAATCGCCATACTGCTTTCCACAGTGGTTGTACCATTTTACAATCCCACTAGCAGTATAGGAGAGTCTCAATCTCTCCACATCCTCACCAGCATTTGTTATTTTCTGTCTTGTTGAACTTTGCTGCTAATGCTGGAGTAAGATGGTATCTCGTTGTTTTGATTTGCATCTCTCTAATAGCTAATGATCATGAGCATTTCTTCATATGTTTGTTGGCTGCCTGAATATCTTCCTTGGTGAGTGTCTATTCATGTTTTCTGCCCATTTTTAAATTGGATTATTTGTCTTTCTGTTATTCAGGTGTTGGAGTTTTATATAAATTCTAGAGATAAGTACCTTGTCAGATATGTCATTGCCAAATATTTTTTCCCAATCTGTAGGTTCTCTTTTGGAGAAGTCTTTGGAAGCATATAAAAATTTAATTTTTAGAGGGTCCCATTCATCTAGTTTCTCTTCTGCTGTTTGTGTATTTTGGGTTATGCTTGATAGTCTATTTATGCCATATATTGTTGTTGTTGTTGTTGTTTGCTGTCGAGTCGGCCCCGACTCATAGCGACCCCTCCTTGGGTTTCTGAGGCAGTATCACTATGGAAGTAGGATT
>NW_006927822.1:2097-3223 GCF_000298275.1 Orycteropus afer afer | reverse complement strand
TTTTGTCTTAAAGTCAATTTGATCAGAAATTAATATTGCCACTCCTGCTCTTTTATGGTTGCCATTTGCTTGCTATATCTTTTTCCAAATTTTGATATTTAGTCTATTTTTGTCTTTCCCTCTAAGGTGTGTCTCTTGTAGACAGCATATTCATGGATTTTGTTTTCTTATCCAATCTGCAAGTCTCCATCTCTTGAGTGTTGCATTTAATCCATTAACACTCAGTGTAATTATTGACAAGTATGAATTGGTTGCTGTCATTGTGTTGTGTTTTTTCATGGTGTCCCTGGTTTCTTTGTTCCATATTATTTTCTGTGTTGAGCTCTTTATGTTTATGAATCATCATTTCCTTTTTTCTATTGTTTTAGTATTTACTGAATATTTGTGCTTGTCCTCTTTTTTATTATGATGTGAAGGCTTGTCATTCTTCTTTGAGGTTACCCTGTGATTTATAATTTTCTCCCCAAGTTTGGAATAGTCCGTTCTATCTTGCAACTCTCTTGACTTCTTTACCATTTAGAAGTTCCGTAACTACACAGTATTTTCCCTCTTTTTGGTTTGTAGTTGTCCTCATTTGCCAATTGAAGTCTCCAGTCCCTGTTTAGAATCTTGTAAGCTTTTTATTTTATTTTGGATATGTCCATAGCTGTAGTTTGTGGGTTATGTCATCTTGTGTATTAATGGTCGGTTATTGTTTGGTATTTTTGATTCTCTGTTCAAAGGACTCCGTTTATTATCTCTTGTAAGGTTGATCTGGTTTTAACAAATTCCCTTAATTTTTGCTTATCTAGAAATCTCCTAATTTCACCATCACATCTGAGGGACAATTTTGCCAGGTATATAATTCTTGGTTGAAAATTTTTCTCTTTCAGGGTTTTATATATAACATCCCATTGCCTTCTAACTTGCATGGTTTCAGCTGAGAAATCAGACCTTATTCTTATGGGTTGTCCTTTGTAAGTAACTTTTAATTTTTCCCATGCTGCTTTCAGGATTCTGTCTTTGACTTTGGTTTTGATGAGTTTGATGATGATATGCCTTGGTGCTTTTCTTTTGGGGTCTCTCCTGTTTGGCGTTCGTTGGACTTCCTGAATGGATATATTCTCATCTTTCATCATATCAGGGA
>NW_006927822.1:0-1624 GCF_000298275.1 Orycteropus afer afer | reverse complement strand
AACTGTTTGTGAAGAGCAGCTAAGGGTGAGTCAGGCTCTTCTTGGTTGTTTTTTATCATAGGCCCATTGATGAAGAAGGAAGTGGTGACTCTCAGTAAGTGAAGCTGCAGGTGGTGTGGGTGTAGTTATGTCATATGGGCACTGTTGCTGTCTCCCACTCAGTTAGACAAAAATAACAACTGAATAACCATCAAAAAAGTAAAAGCAAATGGATAAAAAACACACTGTGTAATCACACAGGAACAGTAACCAAAAAAACAAAACAAAACACCACCACAGTATCTGGGGAAAGAGCAATAAGAGAAAAAAGTAGAGAAGGAGAATAATGAAGAAAAAAATGGGAAAAATGCAAAAAGAAAAACAAGGAACAGGGTTACCCACAAGGGAAAAAAATTGGAAGTAGGAATAGGGAAAAGAAAAAAAGCTGAAAACTAGAACCTCAGAAGGGAAGAATAAAGAATGATAATAAAAAGGACAAAAGTAATAATAATATTGTAGTTTTAAGACATAAAAACAAACAAACTAAAAAAAAGAGAAAAAAAATCTGGGCAGGGTGAGGCAGGGCACCCAGGCTCCACTGGAGCACAGAGACTGGGATGAAATTCCTGCCAGCCTAGAAGGTGGGCATGAGTGAGGGATGGCCATACCTCCATTCACCAAGAGAGTGTGTGGTATAAGAGTAACAAGGGGAATGTTGCACCTTTCTAGTAATACGTGTTTCCGGGATATCTTTGCAGTTCCCAGCAAATGGAGCCTGTTCTTAAGTCCCTGGAACCTGGGAGAATGCTGTCCCTTTAAATATCCAAAATTGTCAAGCCGCTTGTAAACATTCAAAATGGCTGCGCCCTCCAGACAGGCAAAAGTCCACAGCTCAGCCTGCCTTCCTCTTCTCTGGTTCACCTTTTATTCCTAAGCCACCAGAGCAGTCCTCCATATAGTCCCTGGCTAGCAGAGCCCATTTTTAGGTTAATTCTTAGGCTCTCCACACTCAGCAATATCCAAGCTGTCTGTGCCATCAAGATCGCTGCCAGATCGCAGCTCCGTATGGCTTCTTTTTTGGTGTTTTCATGCAAATTCTTCCGCTAGTTGTACTTTAGTCCACTTCTATATCCTTTCCTTCAAAGCTCAGGGGTCCAGGATTATCTTCCGTATCTGTGTTAATTGGTTCCCCTTTTCTTAGTTGAAATGAGTCAGTGCAGTCTTTCTGCCTATTCCACCATCTTACCAGAACTCTGGTTATCCTTGGAAGGAAGGTTGGGTAATCTACTTCCATAGTGATACCACCTCAGAAACACAAGCGGGGGTCGCTGTGAGTTGGATCGGACTTCACTGCAGTGAGTTTGGTGTTTTTGGTTCTCTGCATATAAATGATATTAAAAGCTTCAACATCAATTGAGATCACCAAGGGAGTAGGTTTAGATAGAGAGAAGAACAATGGATTGAGCCCTGGGATACCCCAACATTATGAGGTGAGAAAGAAGAGAAGGAATGAGCAGAGGAAAATGAGGAATGACCAGTGAGATGAGAGAAAAATCTAAGAGCATGAAGTGTCCTGGGAGTCAAGTGGAAAAAGTATTCAAGAAAGAAGGGTGATCAGTTGTGTTAAAAGCTGCTGATAAGTAAA
>NW_006927821.1:6771-7446 GCF_000298275.1 Orycteropus afer afer | reverse complement strand
GTAATCCATACTGCAGACTGTATTCTTCAACCTTCATCAGTAGGTGCCTTAAGTCATCCTCACTTTCAGCAAGCAAAGTTGTATCGTCTGCATACAGGAATCAAATTGACTATATTTGTGGAAAGAGATGATAGAGAAGCTCAGTATGATTAGTCAGAACAAGGACAGGGACCAAGTGTGAAAAAGCCCATCGACTGCTCATATGCAAGTTCAAGTTGAAGATGAAAATTAAAACAAGTCCACCAGAGCCAAAGAACAACATTTTGAGTATATCCAACCATAATTTAGAGACTATCTGAAGAATAGATCTGATATACTGAACCCTAATGATTGAAGACAAAATAAATTGTGAGATGTTATGAAGGAGATCATGAAGAAACCAAAAGGCCATTTAAAAGACAGGAAAGAAAGAAATGACCAAAATGGATGTCAGAATTGACACTCAAACTTACTCTTTTTTTCAATGCATTTATTGAAATACAATTTATTATTTAATATAAAATACACAAAAACTAAACACAGTTTTTATGTATTTAAATACACAAAACTAAAGTGACATGTGTCAATGCATTTTTTTTTTTCAGTGTTCTCTCCCCTCCCCTTCCACCTCTGGCAACCAACAAAGAAAGTTTCCCTCCATATATAAACCTTTCCTTGACCCTCTACAACAATGAA
>NW_006927821.1:5326-6275 GCF_000298275.1 Orycteropus afer afer | reverse complement strand
CTTTTCATGTATTAGCTGACCACCTGAATATCCTCCTTGGTGAAGTGTCTATTCATGTGTTCTGCCCATTTTTCAATTGGATTGTTAATTCCTTTGGTGTTGAGGTATTGGAGTTTTCCATCAATCTGAGAGATAAGTCCCTTGCCAGATACATAATTATCAGCAACTATGAATTTGTTGCTGTCATTTTTGTCATGTGCTTTTTCATTGTGTTGATTTCTTTGTTCCATATAATTTTCTATGCTGAGTTCGTGTTGTTTATAAATCATGTTATCACTTCCTTCATTGTTATTGTTTTAGCATTTGCTGAATTTTTATGCTGTTCCTCTTTTTTATTTTGATGTGAAGGTTTATCATTTTTCTTTGAGGTTATCCTGTGATTTATAGTTATCTTCCCAAGTGTAGAACAGTCCGTTCTATCTTGTAGTTGTCTTTACTTCCCTACCATCTAGGAGTTCTGTAACAACACAGCTTTTTTTCCCCTCTTTTTGGTATGTAGCTGTCCTCATTTGTTGGTTGGTGTCTCTGGTTCCCTGTTTACAATCTTGTAGGCTTATTTGCTTTGGATACTTCCATAACTGGGTTGGTTTCTGGGTTATATCATCATGCATGTTAATGGTCAGTTCTTGCTTGCTGTTGTTGCTTCTCTGTCCAAAGGGCTCCGTTTAGCATCTCTTGTAAGGTTGGTCTGGTTCTAACAAATTCCCTTAATTTCTGCTTATCTGGAAATAATTTCACCAACATATTTGAGGGATAATTTTGCTGGGTACATAATTCTTGGTTGGAAATTTTTGTCTTTCAGTATTTTATACATACCATCCCATTGTCTTCTTGCCTGCATGGTTTCTGTCAAGAAATCCGAGCTTAGTCTTACTGGTTGCCCCTTGTAGATTACTTTTTGTTTTTCCCTTGCTGCTCTCATGATTCTTTCTTTGTCTTTGGTTTTGGT